>NW_015162513.1:280052-312554 GCF_001447785.1 Gekko japonicus | reverse complement strand
CATTACCTGCGGTGGAGTGAATCAGCCAGGCGGTGGCAGTGCGACATCAAGAGCCCTGACGTCATCAGCCAGCCGACAGAATACATGCCATCAGGACATGACTGATACAGCCTGCAGATGGATCCTCCGACCAGCTACAATGTGCGTGTGATTAAATATTGTATGTTGTCTTCCCTATCCCCCACGAATATATTGTTAGTCCATTGTCTCTGAGTAACTGTAAATCGCTCTGAGTCCGCATGAGTGGAAAAAAGTGATCAATAAATTGAAAGTGTTGTTGTTGTTGTTAAAAACAACACACACATAAAAACAACAGTTAAAACATAAATAGGAAGGAGGGTTGGTAAAAGAATGTCAATTGAAACAAAAGGTCTTCAGCCACCAGTAGAAGATAATGAAAGAGGGATACAGACAGATCTCCCCCCTTACATTGTTGTTACCATTCTTGGGTCATGAGATGCTCAGGAAAAAGGTGGGTGTGTAAATATTTGAAATAAAACAAATACAATTAGTATTAGGAGATGAAACCTTTTTTGCCCTGAATTACAACTGGAGGCACATATCACTCTTACAATGAAAATGTTAACTTTTGGAATATGCAAGAGTTAGAATTGTCCTCTGTCCTGAGAGCCATTCCTTTGTGTTTCTGTATGAGGTGATGGGCTTAATGGCAGGATGAGGATGTCAGATTAAGCCAAATGAAATTGTTTTCATACTTTAAAAACACTAGGAAAAGTGTCAGATTGAGTATATCAAATTACACACAATGGAATTGTTTGCATATATTAAGAACACCAGAAAAGGTGTTTTGAATTATGATTGCTATCGCTATTCTGATTCCTAACCTAGCTTGACAATTGTTGCCCTACTAAAGGCATTAACCAGAGCTTGTCCCTCCCGATGGAATGGGCTCCCTGAAGAACTTTTTAGGAAGATTTTGCAAGGATATTTATTGGCTAGAGCTTTTAGTGGCATGTAGGCTGCAGTCATTTGAGAGCAGGGGACTCATTTAGAGTTTATTGTACATTTTATTTTTAAAAAAATTATTTGTAAGCTACCTTAAGCCACAAGGAAAAGGCAGGGTATAAATATTTTAATTACTAAATAAATAATAACCGCTGTTTGGTCAAGGCATCTGATGTTGTGCTTCAATGGCTTTAAACTGCTACTGCCACACTGCCTGCTATTAATCTTCCTGATCATCCCACTCCACAGCTGGCTCGTCATCCATATGCAGAATGAGGTAGGAAAGAAGCTGAAAGAAGTTTTGCCACAACAAGAGAGAGGCATAGAAAGAGATGTCGCTTACATCAACCTCACATTGTTCACCAGCATGGTGTATGTCACAGATGCAATGGAATTTGTTGAGCAGGTTCTGGCAGAGGCCTCCGTTGAGGCATGGATCAGAGCTGCACTCATTGATGTCCTCTTCACACCTGCAGGGTTAAAGGAAGACCAGTATTTGGAACAGCAACAACTCTGACAGGAATGGAAAAGGTAGTGAGACATGGGCTCTTCATTTTAAATATTTGTGAAATATTTGGCCCTCTGAGATAGTTGAAATTAAAATGCTATATTAGAAGGACCAGCACCATTTTGTTTTGTTTTTTAAACTTTTTGTTGTCAAGGGAGAAAAACAGAAGGGGAAGAGAAAGGAGAGAAAACAGAAAAAGGTAACCAAAATATAGAGTTTTTTGGTTTTTTTAAAGGAAGGCCCTGTGTTTCCAGTTGGAGTTAAATGAAAATGTTTATTGTTCAAAATTGTTCAAAAAGACTAATTGTTCAAAAAGCAGGTATGGAATACCCTTTTATGTGGTGTTTATCTTCGTGTTACATTTTAAACTCAGGTTTTAAAAAGTGAGTAACAAAAGTTATTTTCTCATTAAATCTATCATATTACCATCCGGTCTCTCTTCGAGTGAGCATAGGTGGCGAGCAATATTTTCTCCCTCACTTTCTCCTTACAATGACTCTGTGAAGTAAATTAGGCTGAGAAACAGTGTATGGTCCAAACTCACACACTGAACTTAATGCTTAATAGGGATTGAAACTCTGGTCTCCCAGCTTCTAGCCCAGTCCTCTGGCCACCACCCCACACTATAGAGTTGTAGCCATGGAAGAGGGATGTGTGTCTTGTAGGTCAGATTTATGTTCAAAACTGCTTCCCAACCTGCTTGGTCTTGTGCAAGGGAAAAGGTAGTTTTCAGGGCTCTTTTTGTAGAAAAAGCCCAGAAGGAACTTATTAGCATAATAGGCCACACCCAACAGCAGGAACTCATTAGCCTATTGGGCCACACCCCTGACAGCACAGCTCATTAGCACATTAGGCCACACCCCCATGTTACCAGAAGTGTGCTCATCCACTAATGAGTTTCTGCTGTTGGGTGTGGCCTATTATGCTAATGAGTTCCTGCTGGGCGTGGCCAACTTGGGAGACAGCCGGAACTCCGTTCCTGTGCGTTCCTGCCCAAAAATAGCCCTGGTTTATATGTTCTTCCAAAGAGGAAGAAGTAACTCTGTAGGGATATGTGTGTGAGAGAGAGATTTTGATTACAATATTCTCCTTATCTGACCCCACCCCCCATTTTGGACATTTGAGTTAACTGGTCTTATTCCTTCACTTTTTCATCTCCCAGTTTCCAGCAGACAATGTGAAGTGTGATCTACCGCCACTTTCAATTAAAGGTAAAGGTAAAGGTTCCCTTGCTCGAAAGCCAGTCGAATCCGACTCTAGGGTTGCGGTGCTCATCTCCGTTTCAAAGCCGAAGAGCCAGCGCTGTCCGAAGACGTTTCCGTGGTCATGTGGCTGGCATGACTAAACACCAAGGCGCACGGAACGCTGTTACCTTCCCACCGAAGTGGTACCTATTTATCTACTTGCAATTTCTTGCTTTCGAACTGCTAGGTTGGCAGGAGCTGGAACTAGAGACGGGAGCTCACCCCATCTTGCGGCACCCGGGTCTTGAACTGCTGAACTACTGACCTTCCACAGCCTGCAGTTCAGCGTCTTAACCACTTGAGCCACCGCAGCTCCACGACACTTTCAATTACTTAAGTTTTATTCTTCTTCCTGGTTTACTAGTGGGCATTTGCACATGGATAAAAACAATCTTGATGTGAATTTATGGCTGTATCAATATTTTTTTTGCGTGCTGTTTTACCAGTATGCTGCAGCATGTGCACAGTGTGCATTAAAACTACCCACAAAGGATTTGGCAGCAATGATATGTATAATCATATGTATAATATGTATAATTATATACAATTGATTGTTGCAGTGCTTTATCAATGTACACACATTCCCACTGATAATGCCTGGGAAGGGAGAGAGTCAAAGGAATAGACAGTTCTGGCAAACAGTATTTACTACTTTTAGAAATTCTTTTTGTTAAGACAGAATGCAGGAGGAGCAGAATGAGGGGCATTCCTAAACTGAGGGAAAATTGGCTGCCAGTAAAGCTCCCCATCTCCCTTTGCTTCTCCTTCAATCAAATTTGCAGCCTCCTGAGGCTGCTTTTATTAAAACAAAATGTCAAGAGAAAGGTACATGCTTCTCTGAGGTGTATGTCTCCAGCCATTGGCCTCTAGGTACTCATTTAATTTCCATATAGACTGATAGAAAATGAAGATTAATAATAATGAATAACAGTTCAAATGGAGATGGAACTTCCCTTCTATACCTGAGCAGTTTTCTGGAATGAAAACTGTTCCTTAAATTTGCCATGGAGTATCTGGTAATTTAGTATATACTTCTGGTAGAGTAAATACTTCTGGCAGATGGATTAGACAGGACATCAAATCCATCTTGGTCTCCTGTGCTCGCACTGCTTACGTGGTTTGTACTGCTGCAGTGCTATAATGCCCATTCTGACTTGCCCTGCTTAAGAGAACAACAAGGCATTACCTGGCAATGGGTAGCTACTTATGACTATCTTAACTTGCTTCCTTCAGGAGGCACCTGAACTCCCGGAATATTTGGCATCTTTAGAATTGAATAGAATTTTTATTGTTAGTTGTTAATTGGATTGTTGCTTGGTCACATTCTGTGACCCGCCCTAAGCCCACTCCCGGGGGAGGATGGGATATAAATCCAATCAATCTATAAATAAGAGTGACAGGTCACCAGAGACATTTTCAGGCTTGCAGATTATGGTGGGGATGCAGTGGATATCAAGGCAGGGATGGTGTTCCAGCAGTACCCTTACTCACATCAAATGCTCCCTTGTGAGCTCTGATGAAGCTCGGTGCACACAGTAGCTTTCCATTCACTTCAACCCGGAAAGAAGAGGGCTTCACTTCAGATCCAAGAGATATGTGCAGCATGCAAGGGATACATTAATGGATCTGAAGTGAAATCACCTTACAAAGGAGTTTGCATCCGGTGACTCTCTGAATTAACGCTGACCTACACTTGCCGAGGAGTCATGTGGTACAGCCTTCCTAGGATGCTACCTCTTCAAACTCTAGTCTGAGGAAACTTGTTTGAATGGACTCCCTTACAATACAAAGACTTCCTTGCACATAGAAAATTAGCATCTCAGGATGAAGGCTATGTTAACTTCGCTTCTCTCTGATGTGTTTTCTCTCTCTCTTGTCTTTAAAAATAGTATTGTAGTTATTAAATTTCTAGGCTGCCCTCCCCTGCAAGCAGAGCTCAGGGCGGCTTGCAATAGAGATATACCATAAATATATGTTAAATTTTTTTAAACCAACAAAAGAAGCAATGGTCCTTAATAAAATTCACCCAGTTCCAAGATAGTCAGAATTCTTAGTTTAGAAGATTGCAGAACTCTCAGAAGAAACTTGTAAAAGATGGGGGGGGGTTCATAGGGGTAAGAGGAGTATGAAGTTGCCAGATCACAGAACTGTGCTGTCACTGTCCTAAACTGAAAGCCTGCCAGAACATCTCTGCCTTACAAGTCCTGTGGAAAGGCAACAAATCTTGCAGGGCTCAGATGTTCTCAGGCAGAGAGTTCCACCAGGTAGGGCCCAGGGCCAAAAAGGCCCTGGCCCTGTTTAAGTACAGCTGGATCTTTCTCGGGCCGGGAATCACCAGGAGGTTCTTCCTTCCTGAGCGTAACGCTCTTCTTTTAAAGCTATGGGAGATGCCCATCCTTTTTGCAAATTGAGACAACAGGAAAATTACAAACTATAGTACATAAATCTTAAAGTTTGTCATGACAGACTAGAGCTGATGCAATTGCTTTCATTGCGTGGGCCATTGTGTGACATGTTCACGTGTCCCCTCACACAGGCATCTGCTCTAACGTCTCAGAGGATCTCACCGTGGTCCGGTAAAGCCTGCGAGGCATACGCATTCTAAGTGCCCTTGGAGCTCAGTACAGTTGCCGTAGTTGTAACAGGTAAGGTTTTCTTTCTCGTTTCCACAGACTGTATAAGGTAGTCTCCTGCGTCTAAAGTGAAACAACAGTTGACAAGTGTTTAGCACCACCTCCCCCTTTTTTGTGCAAAGCTATCCTAACTTTCACTTCCTTGAGCTTGATTTCAAGCCAGCTTCTAGGGTTTGCTTTTAGACATGGTTTGGATTTGCATGGGAATAGCCTCCACGCATGGGCATATGGGATGGTGCCTATTACATTTACAGACTGCATTCTATATGGTGTGATCCCAACAAAAACCACTTCATACCGAACATGCTGGGGTTTTTGGAAATGGGTAAACAATGGGACTTTTAACACCATGGCCTGAAAAATACCCCCCCCCCTTTTAAAAAGATATCCAGCCTAGTGAAAAATTCTGGAGAGCTCAAAATTGTGACTTTTCTTTTTGCACGATACTCCAGTCTCCAATGTGGTACAATGTGTGACTGCTCCACACGAAACCATTTCCCATGCTGCTGATTCCCTGGAGGCAGAAATGAGCAGTCACCCATCCAGTATGATTTTTAGAAAGCATTTCAGTCCTAAGGATGATTTTTGCAAGTACGGAAACACAACCATGTAAGTAAGGAGAAGGGAGTATTGGGGTGTATGTGGAAAGGAGATGAGGCCATTCTCATGGATACCACAGTAAATGCCCAGCTGCAAGTTAGATGCAAATACATGCAGTGAAGTCGGAGTGGTCATTCTAAAACAATGAAAAGGATGAGTGAGGATTCATAACATATATGGCCACAAAGTTAACAGATTTCATTACAATGCAACTTTCAGTGGTGTAAATACTAATTAGATGAGTGGTTCAGTGTTTAACCTCTGAATTATTAAAGAACTCAAAAAAGGAATGATATTGGTAGTGGGGTGAATTCCTTCACTGTGCTTAATTGCCATACCTGCAAAACCTTCCGGTGAAATTCCTTGCACATAGGCAGGAATAGCTGTTTACCCCATCTATACAGGTGGCCCCATTTGCACATAGGTGGCCTTGGCAGTCATCTATGTCTTCTTCACACCTCACCCCCTGGTATCCAGGATCACATGTACACTTGTATGAGTCAATCCCATCACTGCAGTTTCCGTGCACGCAAGGGTTCGATGTGCATTCGTCAATGTTGGTTTTGCAGTGAGTTCCAGTCCACCCCTTTGCACACGTGCAGTGGTAATAACTATAAAAGTCTTCACATATCCCATCATGTGCACATGGATTCAAGCTGCAGGAGTCCAACTCTAGACAACCCGTGACAACAGAATTGGCAGATATCTTGAGGAATTGTTCTTCTTGTGGTTTTTTAGTATGGCCGTCAGTGTTGTCAAAGTATGAGAGATGAATGCCACTGATTTCTACAGTGCTCATGCACCCTCTTAGACCATCTAAGCTGTCGAATGCTTTGTCAGCCAGATAGATGTCTGTCTCGTCTCTCAGGAAGTTGAGGTTCCCTGTGGCAACTGTACTTGTCGCACTGTCTTGCTCGTCATCTATATCAATATGCCATCGTGAGGACTGGGATAAAGGCTCTGTCATCGAGAAGGTCACCTGGTGCCACTTCCCATCACTCACTGGCTGAGAGCTAGTCAGGTTCAGCATATCGAAGGTGTTGCCGCTTTGCAGCTGAAACACTAATTTGGCATTCCGAATGTTGATGGCGAGAAACTCTGGCTCCTTCTCAGCATAAAGCAGGATCACATCTGTGTCTCTAGTGCGAAAGCCAAAGACTATATTAGTGAGGTCTCTCCTGATCTTCCTGTTGCTTCTATAGAATAATGCGCTGCTTCTCCCACTAAAAACGGCATTGGTGATACCTGGACAGAGATGGCAAAAGACATTGAGAGTACATGTGCTCGACTTGGTAACGCATGCTGCATTTCACATTGATCTCAAAACAGAAATTACTGTGGTAAGGCTCAATTCAAACATAATTCAAAGCCATTGTTTAATCAAAATAACTATAGTTTATTTGATTATCTGAATGCAGCCTACTCCATCAAACCAGGATCCCAAACCATGGCTTGAAGTTGGTATATTAACCACAGTTTTAGATATGGTTTGTGTGATGAACAGATGTAGACATCCTGGCTTACTCCTCACTGGGACCCTCATGCAACCCCTGGCTAGGGACACATCTAGCCAGAGTGGAACTAATGAAACCAGCACTTCAGTGCTGGCACAGACCGGCACAGACTGGAACTGGTGAAACCAGCACCAGGATTTGAGCAATCACCTAAGAGCCAAATCCTGGTTTCACTAACTAACAATTGTTAAAATATAGCATGATTTTTATGTCTGGGTTGAGCCTGTTCCTGAAATAAGATTGACAGTGAAATCCACATATACACATACAAAAGGGGATAGGACAAAGCACATAATTTGGTAGGGGAGCACATGTTTTACAAACAGAATGTTCCTGCTTCTGTCCTTGACAAACCCAGTTTTAAAACAAAGGAACTCAAGTGAGAGAGATTCTTGTCCTATCTCCTGAGGAGAACCACTGCCAGCTTGATTAGGCAGTAGTGGCCCAGATGGACCAGTGCTCTGCCTCAGTATAAGCCAGCTTCATATGTTCAGCTTTAGTTACACACTGCTTTCGGAACCTTAAGTTGGGTGGAAAGGCAGCATACAAATTTTTTAAATACAAATACTGTACACTACTGTACCGTGCTGTACAAGTCAATGCTGTAGTGCGTTGACTTTTGAAGGGTGTTTTAGGGAACCCAGAGTTTTCTCAGAAGCTTCCCGGGGGCTTCCTAATGATGAGAGCTTTAATGATGGTCAACATATTGTCTCATCACTACCCATGTCCCCCTCCTATATGCAGGAAGTGTTACAAGCGCCCTGTGGTGTGGTCCTGTTTCATAGGGTGCAGTGATTATGTTCAATAGACCTGGCAATGCTCTGCTTGAATTGACAGTGCATACTAATGCATTCCCAGGAAACTTCCCCTGAAGCTGGGGAGCTTGAAACAACTGCAGTAGTGTAAACCACTGCCTTTTGAGTTGAACTGTTTTCTCATGTAGAAAAAGAATCGGACTTTTGGACAGAGTTCTCTCAACTTGGCTTCAGTCCTATTGCTCCCGTTCTTTGTGGGACCGCTGCAGAAAAATACTCAGGCTGCATTAAATGACAGCCTCGGCTGTAAGCCCTGAAATGATTGTGACTGTTGCAGCAGCCAGAGGTCATCAGTGCCGTAGACTTGGCCATCTCAAAAATTAATGACAGCACTTTCCTCCAAAACCCGTCTTTTGCTAAACATTCTCTGGGCATTTTTGCTGAAGGACTATGATTGAAAGAACTCCTGGTGTGTAATCTGGCCAGGAGGGGGGACCCACAGCCACGGCAGAAGGGTAGAATTGTCAACCTCCTGGTAACACCTGGAGATCTCCCGCTATTACAACTGATCTCCGGACAACCAAGTTCCCCTGAAGAAAATGGAAAATGGCTGCTTTGGAGGGTGGACTCTATCGTGTTGTACTATGCTGAAGTCCCTCCCCAAACCCTGCCCTCCCTAGGCTCCCCCCCAAAAAATCTCCAGGTATTTCCCAACCCAGAGCTGGCATCCCTTTTCCAATTGAAAATTCTCTCCCCAGACTGCTTTAAGCCACAGCATGGAAAAAATGAAATGGCTGTTTCATCTCTCCCCCATGTGGATGAGGGCTTAGTCATCCTCTTTCCCAAAGAGTGGAAAGGGTGCTTTAACACTTAGTTGAAATTAAGGTCATTGATTAATTTATTAAGCCCATATTAATAGGATTTATTGCTGGGTAATACATATGATTGAATCCAAAAATAAACAAATTCAAAGCTGGGCAAGTCTTGTGACAGCTGCCACTGGGTGCAGCAAGTCCTCCCTCCACTAGGGGTGTGTATTAAGGGACTGGGGAGCCTTTCCAGGGCCATATTCTCCTCCCAGTGCTCTCCTGTCTGGAGAAGACAGGTGGGAAATGTTGATGTCAGCCTCCCCCAGCACCACAGACCTGATCCATACTGCCCTGGCTGCTTTTTAGGGGGGAATTAGAGTTCCCCACCACGCAAGTGGACTGGCCCAACAGCCAGCACCACAAACTGAACCATAATTTTTCTAGGCAGAGGCTGGGGTGGGGGGAGCTGAAAACAGAGGGTCAGATAAACATAGGTTGGCTGTTAGGGGGAAGGAGAGAAGGAAGCAGGAAAAGGGGAGAGGCTATGGGAGCTTTCAGGGAAGGGAAAGAGGAAATGAGCGGAGGGGAAAACAAGGTGATCCCCACAAGTCTTTGTGGGTTCCTGCTTGTCTTTCTGTATTTCAAATGGGAAAGAACACCCTAAGCAAGACCTTCCTGGATTACTGGAAGCTACGAAGAGCGAAGCGAGAATGTAAGGAAAGTACAGGACAGCTACTGTTTTCCATGTATGGATTTTGCTCTCCAACTTTCCCGAATGCTATGAGTTAGTCCCATTCAGAATCTGCAAACATATTATTATTTTTGTTTTGATATAGTAACAATTTATTTGTTGTCACCTGGCATTTTAACAATGATGGACATTCCTTGTTACCACCATCAATGCTTTGACTTTAGGGTTACCAACCTCCGGGTGGGGCCTGGAGATCTGGAATTACAACTGATCTTCAGACCACAGAGATCAGTTCCCCTGGAGAAAATGGCTGCTTTGGAGGGTGAATTAACTGTCCTCCCCAGACCCCACTCCCCCCAGGCTCCACTCCAAAATCTGTAATTTCCCAACCCGGAGTTGGCAGTCCTATTTGACTTTCTAGCAGCTACTGGAATTCCCAGGCTTAAAACTGCCAAATGTTTCACTTTAAGAAACCTGTAATTGATTAGCAGAGATGTCACTTGGAATGCCTTGCCAGGAAGAGACAAGCAGGAGGACATTTTAGGACAGTCTATAAGATTAACCTTTTTATCTGTGTTGTAAAATGTGGGTTATTCTGTCACTGAAAACAACAACTTTCTGAGTCTTGGACAATTTAGCACTGGTCACTGATGCCAAATACTTGAGTTGTTCATTTAGTTATCCCCCATAATATTCCACTGTCTCTTGGAGTTAAAATCTGGATATGGCATCAGAGTTTTCCCAAATTAGTATGGTGGTTACAACCTCAATCCAGCCTTTACTCAGCATAATCAATCAAATGTAATAAAAGTGAAAGGGAGCTTGGTATTAGCCTTGTTTGAATAATATTTTTCCATTTCCTTCATTTAAACATGTTAAATTACTAGATACTGTTTCTTGCAGTAAAGAGCAGGAATGCATACTCCACAGTGTAAGGAGATTTTTTAAAAAAACTTATCTCTAACATTAGGAGACAACAGCTGGAGATAAGATATAATCCTGTTGCTTATTTTTTAAAGGCCCATAACACCTTGCCAAATTTAAAGTATTTTAAACAACTGCAAACCTAACCACTATAAGCTGAGTTGGTGTTAGCATATTTTTTATGCATCAGCCTAAAATAGGTTAAACTGCTCCGAGACCACACAGGTGGGCATACAATATCTAAATGTAATAAATAAAAAGTGTTACTTTAGAACAGAAAAAGTATGTGAGGTGTGAGCACAATGATATCACATGACACCACTCTCTTTCTGAATGTGGACATCTGTCTTCGCACTTAGAAAATGTTATTACTTGGCAAGATCTTCTCTGTAATCTTCTCTGCAGGTAACATTAGATGTATGTAATTGCTCAAAACTTAAATTTGGTGAGATATCCCTAGCCCTTTAATTGTTTTTGATGATAGGGGCTAGTAGGGTTCCCTTCTCTGGGTTTGGAAATACCTGACGATTTCAGGAGTGTGGAGCCTAGGAAGGCAGGCTTTGGGGAGGGGAGAGACTTCAATGAGGTATAAATGCCATAAAGTCTTCCTTCCAAAGTGGCCATTTTCTGCAGCTGAACTGATCTCTGTTGCCTGGAGATCAGTTGTGATAGTGGGAGATCTCCAGTCACCACCTGGAGGCTGGCAACCCTAGGGACTAGTGTTAAGGTTTTATGAGTGGGCTCAAAACACAGATCTGACATGTGGGAAATTCTCATTAGACCCATTTGTGAAAACTGGCACTGTGTTCCAAAGGAAGTAGGAATTATTTGGGGGGTGGGTAGGGATACTTGCATTCGAATCCTCGATACACCAGCTGACATTGGGCTTCATGGGGGCATGGATCGAGTTCACACCATTTGACTTCTTCACAGGCTTTCCCAGCTGTATTTGGTGGGCAGGAGCAAGTGAAGTCATCCCAGATTGAATAGCAGACACCACCATTTTGGCAGGGGTTGGACTGAACAAGAAAGACAGGAGTAAAGTGTGAGCAACAAGACCCTCTGATACAAACAAGGAAAGAGACTGTGGTGCAAGAGAGAATCTGCCACCTTCTTTCTTCCTCTGCTCTTTTTAGGTGTGTTCCATCATGTATCCTTTGAAATACGCATGCTGAGCAGGACATGGTTGGAGCTGGCTATACCACTCTAACATCAGCAAAATAGAGAGGAGAGACAGGATATTTATCACTGTCCCTATTAGTTGTTAGCCTATGTGAGTTTGAATGTTACCAGCTGGAGCTATTTATTCTGCAAAATACCTTTTCTGTAGTGGGACAAATCTTTTCTTGTAGTAAACTTTGACATGTATATTGTAGTAGAACAAATTTAGAGTCCAGTGGCCCCTTTAAGACCAACAAAGGTTTATTCAAGGTATCAGCATGTATATTGTAGGTAAAATTGTGGTGGGAAGATATTTTGTAGCATGACATTGGACTAGAAGATAACTACTTGACTCGGAGTAGAAACATACATGCAGTATATGTTTTTACAGGGTTGTAATAATGCTTTCCCAGAGTGCACAACACATCTCCATGTGTGCAATGTGTATTTATTCATCACACTTTTTTTAGCCCACATTTTCTTGCGTGAACACAAAGGCTATAATCACAAAACGAAATCCATCTAATACCTTTGATTAGGGCCAAACAAAATTACAAACACAGAAAAATTGTGTGGAAAGTGTCTTTTTTAGTTCACCCTAATAAAAAATATTACATGGGTTGTGTTTCTTGTCCTAGATTTCGCATGGGCCAATACGACTGTTTATAACTTTTTTTGTAAACGCATGGCCAGCCAAAGCTTGCAATAAGACGTAAAATTAATCTTCAGAAACTGAAAACATTAACAGTCAGTCCCCATTCCCTCGACGAATGTAATCCACCACCGCCACTAGTGTCCGCCAAAGGCTCACTTGAAAAGGACAGCTCTGTCCACCTTGTGGAACTGGGCCAGGTTAGAGGGACACTCCTCACTTCTTCTAGAAACCATTCCCTCATGCTAGAGCCACTCTTGTTATTACAGCAAGCTTGGATGGTGGCCAAAAGAATGGCTCTGCCACAGGGCTCCAACAGGAGGAGATTTTGAGGTGGTCTAAAGTGTTGTGCAGTTTTATATCAGGAGAAAAAGCCCTTCGATACCCCATCTCTAGCCAATGTACATTTAATCTTACTCAGCAGAGAACCCTGTGTGTCGTGCCTTGCCAAGGGTATATCTTAAAACTGAAAACAGAACTAGGTCAAGCAAAAGGAGTCAGCCATTATAATAAGAAACATTATTTTTTTAAAACAAAACACCATGGTATAACTGAAACAATAGGTGTTTTGAAGGAAGCCTATATTGTAACTCACAGTACATAAACCCGCATAAATCACCTCATGTAATTCAAGAAGGGTATTGTTGATAAATCCATTATTTTATACAATGTGAAATAGGAAATATGGGGAGGGCCAGGTGACTTCTTGTAGACGCCATCCACACTAAGTCTGCCCTTGTGTTTGTATCGGGCTGCAACATTCTTCAATACTTAAAAATTTTATGGGCCTTGTTTCCAGATCTGATGCCCATAATGTGCCATATGATTACCCCTGTTCTGAAAGTCTGCTTTTACAGTAATTATGAGAATATTTTGGTTTGAAAACTACAGTGAGTTCAAGTTGCCCTTAATGAATAGCAGGTTTGATCACTGGTTATCATTACCTTGCTGTTTAAGGGTCCTGTTTCCATCCCCCCAGATGTTTTCTGGTATCGGTACCCACAAATTGCAAGGCTGTTTGGCAAAATCTGATCTCACTTGCCTGTTTCGGATCTCGTGTTAAGATATCCTTGCTGTCACATGCTGTTTTGGAGTTCTGCTAGTTCAAAAGAGAAATCTGTGTTGCAAACATGGAAACGGCACTTTGAGAAACAGCTCCCTTACCTTGCAGAGGTTGTCTCCAGCGCAGCCTGGGGCTATGTTGATCAGTGCTCTGTTGTTGATGACAGAATTTGATGAAGTACTGACAGGAAAGAATTCCAGCGGTTGGTTGCTCAGTCTTAAATCTTGGACACAGCCCTTGAAGTACCCACCATTTACACTGGTTTCTCGTTCGTCTGGTAACCCTCCAACATAGAGAATACCTCCGCTTTGGATTTCTGTGACTGGCATAGAAATGTAGCCCAGATTTTGAGATGACTGGAATAGTTCAGCTTTATTTGACTCTGTTTTTAAGGATATTAAATAGAAATGTCCGTCGTTCACATTCTGATTTCCTATGAGTTTGTTGGAACTTGAGCCTGACATGACGAGCTTTCCGTCCTCCAACCAGACCTTTAGAGACATAGATGAATTTCCCCCCAGAGCCAATAGCAAGCCAGAAGGCTTTCGTGTTCGCACAAACATTGATATTGTCACAGCTTCGTGGCCACTACTGTTAATAGAAAAGGCAGCATACCCTATGGATTCCTCATGTCCAAATCTTCCTGGGGTGTATTCTTGAGTTTGTGTGACAAAAAGGAAGAGAGAAAATTATACATCTTTAAGGCAGAGGAATTGATGGCAATGTAGATGTTGCAAAAAAGATGTGCTGGGACTAAATTAAATGCCTATTTGGCAACGTGCCTACATCACCCAGAAGTGACATAGGCATGTCAAGGAAATCAGAGGTGACACTCTGGTTTTGGGACAAAACTCTATCGTTTGAAGCTAATTCTACCATAGAGTTTTGCTCCAAAACCAGAGTGTTGCCCCCTGACATCACTGATGTGTCCACATCACTTCCAGGGGATGCAGGCACATCATGTTTGGGGCAGTAACTCTTCCTCACTGGCCAGCTGGCCAGTGCTGGTGGGGCGTCAGAAATCTGGGGATCCCCCATGCACCAGGTGGGACCTGGCAACTTTAGAGAGGAGAATGGGGCAGATCCAGAATGGAATGTGAAGGATAAAGGGATGTAGCCAGGGCAGAATCTTGTGCATCAGGGATGGAGTCTATCTTCAAAATCTGGCAGTCCATTGGTTGAACCTTTTAGATTTTGAAATTTACTTGCTTTTTTCACACTTCAGCGCTGGTAACCTAAAAGAACACTGGCTGGCAAAATAACTTATATGTTTACTGTAACAGGTACTACAGGTAGGTAGGATATTTTCTGTAACCTGTTTTCAAAGCTCAGGTGTGTGTGTGTGTGGGGGGGATTGGTATACTCCACAATATATTCTAGCTGGTCAGTGCAGGGCTTTATACTTTTGGCCAATCATAGGGGCCAGTGTTGCATAGCTCCATTCCCATCTGTAACTGAAGAGAGCACTACAGAGGCCTGAGCACACACAATCCCAGGTAGCTCTCTAGAGAACATCTCCCAGTCTAAGGAAATGTGATTCTTGGTTCAAGTCCTGAAGTTCCTGACACTCAGAGTTTGAGCCAGCTGGAGAGGTTTGCTTTGAAAGCACCACCTGGCACAAGGTGATCAGGATAATACCAGACCTGCTTTGGCCTGCTGGATAAACAGCACTGCTGTACAGGAGGGCATTTTTGCAGTATGGCCCTCATGAAGAAGGTGCCCCCAATAACACTTCTATCCATAAGGGAAGAAATTATTTTTGGAACAGCTATCTTTTAAATAAATGGCATCCCTCCAAAAGGTAACACAATGAACAACAGTTAAAACAAGAACAATAATAAACAAAGCAACTTCCCTGTATTCCTCCACCTCAGAAAACACACATGCATTTTCTTCATAACTAACCCCCTACGGGGAAAAGGAAAAGTTAGCTACTATTAAACATGAACAAACTTCAGGCAGAAAACTGACAATAAGGATCTCAATATGATTCTGGATTTTTCAGATCACAACCTGGTGAAAATTATTGTGGTTCAGAAACTGTTAGGATGGAAGCCTTTGACTGTGGAAGTGCACCAAAAGCTCTTGCAAGGTGAGGATATAAAGCTTCAACAACTACAGGGACATAAAATCTCCTACTAAAACCTACTGTGCAGCTACAAAGCTGTTTGAAAGCCATCTAAGCTGGATAGTGGAAAGATGAAGAGATCAGAGGTACAGCTCATGAGTGACTGCAGCTGTCAAGCATAGTATATTTGCATAACAAACATGTTCACCATGAAGGTCACGACATCCCTATTCAAAACAGTTTAAAATTTCTAATTTTTATCTCTCTCTTCCTCCAGTGATCACTGGGGAACATTTATTTATTTTATTTTATTAAATTTCTAGACTGCCCTTCCCGATAAACAGGGCTCAGGGCTGTGTACAACAAACAAAACACAACAATAAATTAAATTCACAGTTAAAAGCAATAAAAATAAAACAGTACAACAATTGGCCTAATTAGAAGAATGGATGGACTTTAAAGAATACATAGAAAAACATTGGGATGTAAAGAATAATTTACTTTGCTTTGATAGCTATAGAGAACAGAAAATAGAAAATGAATTACATGAATAAATAATTAAAAGGTTACCTAAGAATTAGATTATAAGTATAAGATAATGGAAGTTAATTGATTAAGTAATAAGTGGTTTAATATGGAAAGTAAGAATTAGTATTATGGAGGGGGTGGGAGCGCTGCAGGAAGCCTGGGAATGGGAGGGAGGGGGAAAAGGAAAAGGGTATTTGACAAATGTGAAGTTATAATTTTAGACATGTTGTAATATCCTGACAATAAAATGTTTTGAAAAAACAACAACAATTGGCCTAATTAGATGGCACTAGGCAGCTTCAAATTGTGCCATTGCCTCGGGGGGGGGGGGAGTAGAGGTGCCAGACAAGGTGCAAACTGTCGGTGTGCTCAACCAACAGCTTAGTGGAACATCTCTGACTGACAGGCCCTCTTACAATCACCTTCCTTTCTCTCCCCACAAAAAACACCCTGTGAGGTAGGTGGGGCTGTGAGAACTCTGAGAGAACAGCTCTGAGAGAACTGTGATTGACCCAAGATCACCCAGCTGGCTGCATGTGCAGGAGTGGGGAATCAAACCCAGTTCTCCAGATTAGAGTCTGCCCCTCTTAACCACTACGCCAAACTGGACCCATGATGCTACATTCTGGTTGGAGTTTCCGGGTCAGTCTCAAGGGTAGCCCTGCATAGAGCAAGTTACAGTAGTCTAGTCTGGAGGTGACAGTTGCATGGATTACTGTGGCTAGATTGGGGGAAGGCAGGTAGGGTACCAGTTGTCTGACCTGGGGTAGCTGGAAAAATGCCAGTCTTGCAACATTTGTGATCTGGGTCTCCAATGATAAGGGGGCATCCAAGACCACACCCAGGCTCCTGACAGTTGGTACTGGTATTAGGGGCACACTGGTAAGAGCCAGGAGTCAGCACCCAAAAACCCACCCAGGCAGCCACAGAACCTCCATCTTAGTAGAATTCAGTCTCAGTCAGCTCTGTTTCAACCATCTCACCATGGCCTCCAACCCCTAGGTCAAATTCACTGGGTTTCATCAGCATACTGGTTACATCCAAGCCCAAAACTCTACACCAGTTGGGTGAGGGGGCTCATGTAGATGTTAAACAACATTGGAGAGAGGATTGCCCCCTGAGGGACCCCACATACTAAGGGGTGCACAGTTGATGCCCTCTCTCCTAGTGCCACCCTATGTCCCCAACCTTGGAGAAATGAGATAAGCCACTTCAAGACTGCCCCACAAACTCCTGCGTGGGTGAGGTGGTGGCTCAAAAGATCATGATTGACTGTGTCGAACACTGCTGTAAGATCAAGCAATAACAGCAGCACCAACCCACCTTGATCCAGCTGTTTGCGGAGATCGTCTGTGAGGGCTACCAATGCCATCTCCATCCCACAGCTGGGGCAGAAGTCTGACTAGAATGGGTCCAGTACCAATGTGTCTTTCAGAAAGTTCTAGAGCTGTTCTGCCATCACTCTCTCAATTACCAGTACCAATGTGCCTTCCAGAAAGTTCTAGAGCTTTTCTGCCATTGCTCTCTCAATTACCTTACGCAGAAACGACAGATTCAAGACTGGGCGGTAATTGGAAGGATCTGTAGGATCCAAAAATGGCTTCTTTAAGAGCGGTACTACTACAGCCTCTTTTAATCCCTCCAGGTTTCCTGAACCTTGGCAGCACTGATGTGGGAAGGAGCCCCATCATTCATGTAACCAGTGCAGAATTTCTTGACAGCCATTACTGGTGCCTCATTGGGCTGGATCATGAAGTAGCTTCCATTTCACTACAGCGATATATGGACAGCTCGTAGGAAATAAAATAGTCTAAAAATATTTGGTGTGAAGGGGGCAGGATCACATGTAAGCAGCTTCCATACCGTGTTACCATATCAACGGACTATACAGACGGCCAGTGGGCTGAAGAGTGTGAGACTAGGACCTGGGAGACCTAGGTTCAAATCCCTGCTCTGCCATGGAGTCTCCTGGGTAACCTTAGGCCAGTCACACACAGTCAGCCTAACCTGCTTCCCGGTGTTCTTGAGGAGATGAAAACAGAGGAGAGAAGAAGTAGAAGAGATTGGATTTATACCCTGCTCTTCACTTGGAGTCTCAGAGTGGCTTACAAAGTCCTTTCCCCTTTTTCCTCTCCACAACAGACACCCTGTGAGGTAGGTGGCGCTGAGAGAGCTCTGAGAGAACAGCTCTGACAAAACTATGGCTTGCCCAAGGTCATCCAGCAGCTGCAAGTGGAGGAGTGGGGAATCAAACCCAGTTCTCCCAGATTAGAGTCCGCACACTTAACCACTACACCAAACTGGCTCCAATGGTGTGTGCCACTTTGATTCCCCATTGTGGATAGAGGTGGGAGTGTATGTATCTAAATTAGTAAATAAGACTGCCATAACTGCCTAATCAAAACTAAATTGTTCAATGTGCTCCTTTTTCATATACCAAACAGCATTAAGCAAGTTTCTTACACAAAATGAAAACAAAAGCAACAACCCCCCCCCCCAACCAAAAAACAGTCTCAGGGAATTTTATAGTCACCCTTTTGTTTTATTTATTTTTTAAATGGGGGTGAAGCCTCCATAGGCCAAACTTTTTGCCTGCAGCATTTTGTTTTAATAAAAGGTTATAGGACCCATGAAAACAGGGGCACTCTTTGTGGAAACCCTGACTGCCCCTCTAACTGTTGTCTGCCTCCTATCTGGCTCAGTTTATTTAATAGGGGAAATAAATCCCTGACTTATTTCTGCATACACAATTTCATAAATAACGTGAAAAAAAGGTTTAATTTTGTGAATGAGATTATCTTAACGTCCATTCTTTATGTGCTTGTTAAAAAATATAGCAGACAGACATAAATCTTTTGCCCTGTGCTGAAACCAGTGTTTTAAGCATGAAAGGTTTTGTGTGTTTTTTTAAACTACTTCTTCTCTCTATTAGGGGAGTACTTGAAAGACATTTTTCATGTTGAGGAGAGAATGCTCATGACACAGCTAAGCCAGCAAGTAGCAGGGAGACTTGCAACGTTAGAAAAGAGGGTAAAGGAAGCGAGGTTAGCCTTCAAAAAAGGAAGCTTGGCGAGCTGAGCAGTTTTCAATTACGAGACTTCAAAAGAAATATTGGATCTGGTCTGTGGTTTGATGGGCATTTAGCATAACCTTGGTCAATATTAACCTCTTGAGCCATTACATCTGGATGATGAAAATAAATCAACACGGTTGCTTGCCTGGTTACTTTCATGGGAATAGAGAAAATGTCTTGCCGCTATCAACTGCTTATCATCTTTTCTTTATCTCGTAACATAAAGAACAGCAACATCCCAAGGTGTGCTTGTATGCATGTACAGATATACACACAGAGTTACATAGTAGGGCTGCAAATTTCAATTAATAGGTAATCAAGGGAAGCTATGGTTGATAGATGGGTCAGGGCCATTTTTTACAGGTGGGCCTGTAAGTTAAGAACTCAGCAGTTGTTCTACTGTGCTATGTATGTAAAGTTACTCCTATCTAAGTCCATTGATTTCAGTGTTAATTAATTAATTATTGTGTGGCAGTGGGTGTAGTATAGTCAGGAGATCCGAAGATTGTCTGGCAGCCTGAAACTCTAGCTCTTTTTTGTGGCGAGCTAGGTTTATTTTTTAAACCGTGGTTTTAGGGCTGCGGTGGCTCAGAGGTTAAGATGCTGAACTGCAGACCGGAAGGTCTCTAGTTCAGCAGTTCAAGACCCTAGTGCCGCGTGATGGAGTGAGCTCCTGTCGCTGGCCCCAACTCCTGCCAAACTAGCAGTTCGAAAGCAAGAAATTGCAAGTAGATACTGTTTCGGTGGGAAGCTAGCAGCATTCCGTGCACCTCGGCGTTTAGTCATGCTGGGCACATGACCATGGAAACGTCTTTGGACATCGCTGGCTCTTCAGCTTGGAAACGGAGATGAGCATCGCCCCATAGAGTCAGATTCGACTGGTTTTCAAGCAAGGGAAACCTTTACCTTTAGGTTTATCTTTGGGGTTGAGAGAACTGTGACTGACTCCAAGGTCACCCAGCTGGTGTCAGGTGGAGGAGTGTGGAATTGAACCCGGTTGTCCAGATTAGAGTTCACCACACTTAACTGCTGCGTCCAACTGGATCTCCGATTTGAATGTGCTTCAAATGGAGTAACTCTGCATAGAATTTCACTGTTAAAGGTAAAGGTTCCCTTGCTCGAAAGCCAGTCGAGTCCGACTCTAGGGTTGCGGGGCTCATCTCCGTTTCAAAGCCGAAGAGCCAGCGCTGTCTGAAGACGTTTCCATGGTCATGTGGCCGGCATGACTAAACACCAAGGCGCATGGAACGCTGTTGCCTTCCCACCGAAGTGGTACCTATTTATCTACTTGCAATTTTTTGCTTTCGAACGGCTAGGTTGGCAGGAGCTGGAACTAGAGACGGGAGCTCACTCCGTCATGCGGCACACTCGGGTCTCGAACTGCTGAACTACTGACCTTCCACAGCCTGCAGTTCAGTGTCTTAACCACTTGAGCCACCGCATTTTAAATTTATTTATTTAGTGGTCCAATGTGTCAGTGCAATACATAATGCAGAACATTTAAAAATGTGTTTTTCCTTCTGTTTAGGGTTAGCTGTAGGGTTGCCAGCTCCACCTTGGGATATACCTGGTGATTTTGGGGGTGGAGCTTGAGAAGGGCAGCGTCTGGAAAGGGGAGGGACCTCAGTGGGGTATAATGCCATGCAGTCACTGTCCAAAGCAGCCATTTTCTCCAGGTGAACTGATCTCTGTCCTCTCGAGATCAGTTGTGGTCCCAGGAGACCTTCAACCACCACCTGGAGGTTGGCAACCCTAATCAGCAGTAAAGAAACAACAACACCTGAATATGAAGCAATCTTTTACTTCCTTCAGTCACTGGTGTTTAGGTTTGGGTAATATGACATTTGGTAATGGTTTAAACCATTAAATGGCAAATGATTGATTAAGCAGACAATCAGTAATTGGTTGATAAACCTTTGTGTGTGTGAAAGAGAGGGGGAAATGATTGTTTGTGACAATATATCGTACTTTGTGGGAGAGATGTACCGATGTCATATTTTCATACTCTCCCAGAAACCATAGTGTCTTGGGGTACAAAGTTTGGATTTCTGGCTTGTGAGGAAGTACCATGACAATTTTGAGGTATATATCCCACATTTAGAGGGAAGGCATTTCATTTCCAAGAAATCAGATGTCTTGGACCAAGTTTGAATTTTGTGTGGAAAGAAACTGTAATGTCCCTGTGAGCAAGACACTGGATCAGTCAGTTCCAAGGATTTCGCTCTACAAACACATAATAGTATTGTTGAATCAAAATGGGTGCCATGAATTGCATGGATTGTAAAATATTGTGGTCAGCAGGGGGACAAAAAAGTCTCAAATACTTTCTAATCATTTGCAACAGTCCTAATGGAAGCATAAGTCTTCCTTGGAGTGGGATGGTTTTAATTTTGCTTCATATAAAGAGGCAAACATATTTACCAGATGTTGTCCTCTCCTCCAAAGTTGCAGTTCAACCCTTTGGATAAATTACTGCTGAACTTCAAAGCCGTCTCCTACAATTATGCCTCCAGCAATGTCATTTTGCAATAGTAATAATAATAGTAAAAAGGTAGGTGTATATTGTAAAGGGCAGCATACGAAATGATATAGTATTTTTTTTAATATTTCAATTTTTTAAAAATTGAATTTCATTTTGGAGCTGAAGCTTTCTGAACAATTATCTCCAGTAAGTCCCTTAGACCAGATATCAGCTGGTGTAAATCCATGTAAGTCCACTAAATTCACTGCAACTGTGTTATTTAACATCTGCTAAGGATATGGTGCTTTGGATTAAACCAAGAGTTAAGGCCTTTCATGTCCTTACTCCCCCTCCATTTCCTACCTGGATTCACTGTGATGAATCTTAACTCCACCAGGTATTTCTATATATGAACTGTGAGCACAATTGAGCCAAAGTTAAGCACTTTAAAATAAGAACTCAAATCTGTGGAAATGTTGGTAGGCTGCTAAGAAATTTGGTAGCTTGCTAAGAAATTTCAGTTCTCTCAGGACATTGTTGGCTAATTTTGCACAATACTATATTCTCTCCTGTGTTTTCAACTGATGTGGTAGTGGCAGACACATTGCTACTTGCCCCCTGTAAAACAGGGTGGGAAGGGGAAAATGTAAAGTACATATGTGCAAGCATAAAACGGGAGCCAAACTAATCTCTTGTTTACACTCTTCTACCAAAAAGCTTTTCTCCTCAGCCATTGTTGTTTTGGTGAGACATAAATCAGGAAATAGATCAGGCTGGGAGATGCACTGGGGTGGAGGAGTACCGCCAATGGGGAGAGGGGCTCGGCTCCCCTCTTCTGACCACCATGCTGCACTTGAAGCCCTTCCTCTTGGTCGTACAGGAAAAATTCAGTCGTGTCTGCCATTATGTAGCACATTTGTGGTTTAGGGTTCCCGATGTCCTTTTTGCTTTTTGTAGTTGTTATTTTGATTTGACTGTTTTTATTCTATGGCTTTGCCACTTTGTTATATACCACTTTGGACATAACATATCAAAAACTTTTCTGTATACATATTTAAATAAATAAATCATGTGGATTCTATCATGTGCTTAAAAATTCTCCCCCTGAAATGGGCTTAAGTCTGCCCTACCTCAATTACAGCATGCTATGGTAAAAAGAAAAAAAAAATGCAGGGCTATCTTATGGGCAAGACTGAGTGCTTGCAATGGTGCCAGAAGTTTCATTGATGGGCCCAGACAATGGGGATGGTGGGGAAAGGGGGAAGGAGTACTACTTTTTCACTTCTTTGTTGGAATGAAAGGCTAGAAGGAGAGGAGGGCTCTACTACTTTCTTGTTTACCTTTCTGAATGCTATTGAGCAACCACAGGGCCTGGTGTGGTTTTTCAACTGGTCTCCTGGTAGGGTTGCCAACTCCCAACTTGGAAAACTCCTGGAGATGGTGTTTGGGGAGGGGAGGGGAGGGGAGGGGGTGAGCTCAATGGGAGATGTAATGGCCACAGAGCCCACCCTCTAAAGCTGCCATTACTTTTGGGGAAACTGACAGTCTGGAGATAAGTTGTAATCCTGGGAGAACTCTAGGCTCCACCATGAGGTTTGCAACCTTATCTCCTACTGCAATAAAGACTGTGAGGAAGGCAGCGCTTAAGTAAAATGATAAAATAGTTATGATTGGATGTTTTTTATTGCTGTCAAGAAGATGACATGTTGGCTGTCTTAGTTAAGCAAATACGAGCCAAAGATGACCATGCCTCAGAAGAAATCTAAATGGTAAAAAAAGAAATTCTGCTGCTGCTCAGAGCAGCAGCAGCTAGCAACTAGGGCCTATAGCAATAATACTGCTAATTCAGCCATAAATTGCTAGCAAAATGAAGATGCTGGGATATGAGACTGGAAGCAGGATTGCTATTCCAAGAGAAAAATCACACTGCTGCCCTCCTAATATGGGAAGCTATTTGCTGCCATGTGGCTTAGGCCAGTTTTAACCATGCCAAGAGAGCCAGGGTGGTGTACTGGTTAAGAGCTGTGGACTCTAATCTGGAGAACCAGGCTTGATTCCCCACTCCTCCACCTGAAGCCTGCTGGTTGACCCTGGGCCAGTCACAGTCCTCACAGCACTCTCTCAGCCCCACCTACCTCACAGGGTGTCTATTGTGGGGAGAGGAAGGGGATTGTAAGCTGCTTTGAGACTCCTTAGGGCAGAGGAAAGTGTGATATAAAAACCAGCTCTTCTTCAAGATCATGCCATTTGGTCTGCTTTCTTGTTGCAACCACCCACTGTATTTCATGTCAGTGTCCGGGGGAACTTGAAAACATTCCTGTGAAAGAGCACCTCAAAGGCCACTTGGCTGAGATGCAGCACAGGGGGATTGTACTGTTTTTCCCCCTTTTAGGGAGACATTGCCAACAATCGGTATAATCACCTCAGACCTATTTCCATGTGGAACAATGGACACAGCTCCTACTAAATGCTGTCATACTTAAAGGCTTGAAAGCATAGAATCAATACTGGATCACTCTGTCTTTTCTGTATAGTGTGTGACCGATTTCCCACAAGCCGCTGCTCCACGCTTGCTCTTCCCTTTGTCCCGATCAACGTCTACTCAATCCTGTTTTTTGGCAAAGCTGTGGGGCAAAATACCGGCACGCAGCACATAGTGTGAAATTGACATGTACGATCGGGGCAAAGGGAAGAGTGAGCGTGGAGCAGCATCTTGTGGGAAATCAGCCTGTAAGTTTCGAGAGAGAGAGATGAAGGAAATACAATTTTCTCTGTATTTTCTCATCAAATACCCATGCATGCAAGACTTCGTACAATATAATAATACAGTTTCTGTAAAGATTCTTATTTCAGCTCCTATCTTATTTTATTCATGTCTAGATCTTTCCCAGATATACATTGTAGAAAAGTTCATAAAACTGAAAGGCATTTTGAACAATTGTACTTGTGTTATATTTAGTAGAAATCAAGAGGATCAAACTGTGAAATTTCATATTTGAAGCCGAAATGGACTTCCAAATCCTGAATGAATGTCAGAAATGGGAGTGAATTAAACATTTGAAAACTTTCAGATATCTACAGTTTGCATGAGGCATAGTTATGTTGTTCTTCGGGGTGGGCAGGATGGGAATAATAACTTACCCATACGCTGCTGCCGCCTATGATGGATCTGGCTATTGCCTGAGGTAGTAGAAATTCAGAGACCCAGGCTAAAAGGAGAATCTCTCGAGAGAAACACCAGCCCTTCCAGACCCATGGTTTCAGGTGCCAGGAGTATTTTTCCTCCCTCTCCAAAACTGGAGTGAAATTAGCATTTCTCCATTCATTTGTAAGAAAGGGGGATTAAAGCAGGATAATTCTTGAGAAGGAATGACAGTATCCTCACATCTGCATAAAAGTAATGCGTGTGTGAGAGATAGGGTCTAGCCTAGGGCAATAAAATAGTTCAAAGCCAATCCTGACCGCTAACAAATCTCCCAACAAAGATAGCAGCTATATGCAAGCCACAATGGTAAGTCTTCATGGAGGTATGGTTCATGTGCACCATTTTGTACAGCCATGCTCATACAAAAATCCAGAGGTGCTGTGAATTTGTTGCCACTATCTTTGCTGAAGGATTTTCCATTGGTAGCTACACAGCTGGACCGTGGCACACAGTAGTCCACCCACTCACGTTATAGAGTATCATCTCAGTTGAAAATTAAAGCACTGCGGTTGGGGGCTTCTGCTTACCTGTTTCACAGTTTGGCCCAGTGTAGGGCCTGAAGCAATCACACTGGTAACTCAGCCACAAGTTGATGCAGCGCCCCCTGCTCTGACAAGGGTTGAGTTCACACCAATCCTTTTTAGCGCAGCCTGCCTTGACATTTAAAGATGACTCAGATGACAGGTTCTCTGGAGTAACAATGTTCAAGTCTATTTCAATGTCCTGAAGACAGCCTACAAATGAAGGTGCAGAATGCATATTATAGATGTTAAGCAGAGAGTCATTGCTGCTGTTTCCCACTGGCAAACCACCCAAAAATGTGCTCTGAAAAGCAAATATCAGCTGACTGCTATCTATTGCAGCACTGGTTTTATTTGGACATGATTCTGGACAAGAGCTGTCGAGTAATTTAAGAGTAACAGCTCCTGCTATGGTTACCTCCACTGAATGCCATTCACCATCACTGACATTTCGTGCTATGTGCAAAAGGGCCTTTGACTGGTCATTGACTTGTACGGATAAATGTAAGTAGCCATTCAGTATCTCCAACTTCACAAATGTGTCTTTGTCCCCTCGACAAAATATAAATGCTGTTGGCTGAACAGTCAGAAATCTAAGGTTTATGTTGTAGACATAGTTCTCCGTAGGGGCTGTGATGTTGTTAACCTGAAGAAACCCATTTCCCTGAAAAGACAACGTAGTCATTGTTTCACAGTGCACTCCGGTAAATCCAGATGAACATAAGCAGGTATAGCTGTGTTGCCCGTTTGTGAAATGAGGAATACACAGTCCTTCATTTTGACATTTATGCTGAACACAGCCAACAAGGACTTCTGTACAGTTCCAGCCACCATAAGACACTCCATCGTGTTCTCCAAGTGGGCAATGGCAGGTGTAATTCCCAAGTGAATTTTCACAGGTTCCTCCATTTTGGCAAGGATTCATGTGACATTCATTGATATCTTCTTCACAGTGAATACCTGCAAGGAATTGGAGGAGAAGGCACTGATTTTGTGTGCAGACCTTATTGAAGAGTTTAGTTACCCGTCAGAACAAGCATATGGCACCACTAACCATGCAGCATTAAATAGGTAAAACAGAACAGGTGAAACAGAATAAAATAGAATAGCTGAACATTAATGTCAGACTGTTTTTGTCCACCTTAATAATCCTAATGTCCTTGATGTTGTCATTGGATCCAGTGATCTGTCAGCAGACATTGGTGGTAGATCTTTGCCACATTTTCCTCCCCCCCTCCCCGCCAGGTTGCAGGACCTACTTATGCTAATAGCCAAACAGGTAGGAGGGAGAAGGAGTGAAAACTGTCCCTTTCTTTCAGCAGAGCTGTACTTGAAGAAAAGAAGAAAGAGGCAGTTTTGTCCTCTTCTCCCAATTCAAAGCTGCCTCCCACATGCATGGCTATTCATCTGTCTGGATCCTGTGATCCCAGGAATCAACTTTCACAGGAACAAAAGGGACGGGGGGGGGGGGGGAATAGGGGAATATGGCAGAGCTCCTTGAGCTGATGGGTCACTGGACCCAGCCCAATTAGTTTATAATTTTATTTACCTCTTGCCTATTTTAAAATTCACTCAGGGCAGCTAACAGAGCCAGTTTGGTGTAGTGGTTAAGTGTGCAGACTCTAATCTGGGAGAACCGGGTTTGATTCCCCACTCCACTTGCACCTGCTGATGTGAACTTGGGTCAGTCACAAGCTCTGGCACGGCTGTCCTTGAAAAAGAGCAGTTTGTGTCAGAGTTCTCTCAGCCCCACCCACCTCACAGGGTGTCTGTTGTGGGGAGGGGAAGGGAAAGGAGTTGTAAACCGCTCTGAGACTCCAAGTGAAGGGCGGGGTATAATTCAATCTCTTCTTCTTCTTCTTCTTCTAACAAATGCCAATTAGAAAACAACATCTTCTAAAAAGTAATTTAGAAAAATCACATCAAGACTGGAAGATGCCGACGGCACCTGTGTGTATTTTGAGGCCCCGCGAACAAAGAGGATAAAATTATTTTACACTGGACCACCATAACTGATTCTGTTTCTATAACACATGTCCACTCAAGGCACTATAAAAAGAATATATATAGAACTGGTTGAATTGCACATGCAGTTGGTATTACTGGGGCTCTCCTAAATCCCATGGTGCTGTGTGCACAAACTGAGATGCCATAGTGATTTACCTCAGTTACATTTCTTTGCTAAACTACTTCTCATTTTACCTTCTTGTGGTTTCATGAATCTTGACAACACTCCACTTTAAGTTCTTGAACTGAGGAATATGGACTGAAAATTAGAGGGAGTGTTACTATCTTGTAATAGTGGAATCTTTACTCCCAATAACTAGGGATGGGTTCAGTGATCCCTGACAGAGTACCCTCACTGATCTACATGGGATTATGCAGGTGAGCGATAAATTCAGCTCAGTCATCCCAACCTGATTTGGGAAGAGGGAACCTAGAAAAATCTTCTGATTTGTTCTGATGGTTCCTCATGCCTGTTGTAACAAGAGTAAGTGGTAGATCAGTGTCCAGTCCACAGCTGAAGCAGGCTCCAATCACCCAGGAATAGGGGTCTTGGGTGGAGGCAGAAATTAGACTCTTAATAGTTAGAGGAACACTGATGTAAAAACTAAGGAGCAGAAATCCCAAGCGCCATTCTTCCATCTTCAAACTCTAGTTTCTTCTTAATTTTTTCAGCTAACTTTACTATGGCCCTTTCTGCACCCATATTTTGCCTCGGTCTCTGAACACATCCTATTCTTCCGTTCTGCATTCCCTCTTGCTGTCACTTTCACTTTGTTTCGGGGCTTTCTCTTGTTTCTGCATTTGAGAAGAGATTGGATATATACCCCATGCTCCACTACCCAAAGTAATCTCAGAGCAGCTTACAATCCCTTTCCCTTCCCCTACTCTCAACAGACCTTGTGAGGTAGGTGGTGCTGAGAGACTCTCAACAGACCTGGTAAGGTAGGTGGGGCTGAGAGAGCTCCCCTGAAAGAACAGCTCTGAAAGCATTTATGACTGACCCAAGGTCACACCAGCAGGTGCAAGTGGAGGAGTGGGGAATCAAATCCAGTTCTCCCAGATTAGAGTCCGTGCTCCTAACCACTACACCAAACTGGCTGTCTTTGTTTACAGGAATCTGCATTCAGACCGCTTCCAGGACACTGTTGCCCCACAGCTATCAAAACTCCCTTTGCAGCGAATCTTTGTTCTCATCTGCTTTCAAATCACTAATCCTTTCTAAAGTTGAATTGTTTCTGTGGGTATTTAAGTACTGCCCAGTGCCCCTCCCCCATTTCCGCCTCTCTCTCTCTCTAGGTTGACCCTCCCTCCCTGTTCTGTTTTCTTTCCCTCCTTCTCCAAAGGCATAAGAGGACATTTCCTCTGACTCAGGCAAACTTTTAAAAAGCCAGAGACAGCATAAGAAGGAATCAGTAAATATAAAGGACTTGGGGATTCCCTGCTCCCAAATGTGTCAGTCTTTCATGTGTGGGCCTGGATTTTCCCCCTCCCTTCCCTTTCTTTTTGCAGAATCACGGAGGGAGGGAGTTAACTAAAAAAGCCAGTTAGCTAAAAAAATGTGGGTTTTGCTTGTAGATGCAGAATGCATAGAGAGTACAAAAATAAATAAACCGAAGGGGGAAAACCAGTGCAGAGGGAATGCTTGCAACTGTGAAGTCAACCCTTAAGGCTTGACTCTTTGGATTCTTCGAAGCAAGCTGTCAGTTTCAGGAAATCAAGCTTGCACAAGCTGTGATGCAAGTATGAGAACAACCAACCAGTATCTCACTCTCTTGCCACTTAACCACAGACCCATTCTCAGCCATAATCTCAAGGCTAGGCCATTTAAGAACTTTCAAAGAAATGCCCGTTAAGTAATCCCTAAGAAACCAATACAGAGCCTAAGAAACCCATAGCACAGGGGCCTTCCTGCGGTCCTCAGAAAGGCCATTACCAGGTAGGGACCCTTACTGTAAAGGCTGTAGAGTGGGTAGATAACTGTTCCTCCCCTAGGCCTTGCGAACGTGAATGAGCTATTATCTCCAGCTGTTGTTTGCAGGGCAGTGGCATTCTGGGGCTGATTTGCCATCTCCTTGCACCTTGTCTAGTCACTTACCCCGAGGACAGGAGTGCAAAACAGCTGCAAAGTGTTCCCAAGTCAGGAAGGAAACATTATTTTGCCCACTTTGTATTCATTTCCCACAGGTGCAAATGACTTGCTTGAGCTGCAAGGCAGCAATGAATGGCGCCTACTATGTTAAAAAATATTAACATTGCGCGTTAAAAATATGTCTGAGGGGAAGCGGTTCCAAGGAGCGTGTTTGTTTGTAAATCCTCTGCTTTTTCACCTTTTAAATTAAGCAGCATGCCTTGCAATTAGGGATTAAAGAAACAAAACGTGCTATGGAGTGAAATACATTTGTTAATGCAAGGTTAATACGAAGTCACTGTGAGTTTTTCTTTGCTCTTTCTAAACAGCTGACTTGGTAGGAAAACCATTTAAGAAACCAAAATACAACCATCGCATGGAAGAACAAAAACAATTCAACTAGAGAAATTCTAAGGGGTAGAGCCAGCCAGCTCTTTCACTCATCTCAACCAGTTTTGCTCTTTACTACAGTTGCAGTTCTGTCTGGCTTTGGTCAGTTCCATGAATTAAGGTTGCCACCTGGCAGCTGAAGACCTCCTGCCCTCTGCAACCTCTGTCTGCTGCTGCTCAGCTGGATGGCAGGAAGAAAATGGCAGGGGAAACAGGAGTGTGTGACCAGCACTCCCAGCATGATGCCACTTCCAGCGTGACCCAGAAGAGTAGGTTTTTATACCCCGCTTTTCTCCACCTTAAGGAGCTGCGGTGGCTCAAGTGGTTAAGACGCTGAACTGCAGGCTGTGGAAGGTCGGTAGTTCAGCAGTTCGAGACCTGAGTTGCCGCATGATGGAGTGAGCTCCCATCTCTAGTTCCAGCTCCTGCCAACCTAGCAGTTCGAAAGCAAGAAATTGCAAGTAGATAAATAGGTACCACTTCGGTGGGAAGGTAACAGCGTCCCGTGCGCCTTGGTGTTTAGTCACGCCGGCCACATGACCACGGAAACGTCTTCGGACAGCGCTGGCTAAGGGCTTTGAAACGGAGATGAGCACCGCAACCCTAGAGTCGGACTTGACTGGCTTTCAAGCAAGGGAACCTGTACCTTTACCTTTTTTCTCCACCTTAAGGAGTGTCAAGGTGGCTTATAATCACATTCCCTTCCTCTCCCCACAACAGACAGCTTATGAGCTAGGTGGGGTTGAGAGAGTTCTGAGAGAACTGTGACTGGCCCAGGGTCAACCAGCAGGCTGCATGTGGAGGAGTGGGGAATCAAACCCATTTCTCCAGATTACAGTCCGCTGCTCTGAAGCATTACACCATGCTGGGGTCATCATGTTGGGTGATGCTCTAGCATTTGCCTCAAACTCTGTGGTTAAATCAGAGAGTTTGGGGTTAATGCTGAAATATCCCCCCAGCATGATGACATCACTTCTGGGTTGCATTGGAAATGATGTCATCATGCCAGGGGATGCCAATCATGTCTCCCCACCGTACGTCCTCACCTTCCCCATCTCCCATTGGTTGCCAGGCCCCCCCAAAAGGGACTATGAGGAACATATTGCAAAAAAAGAATAAAGGCCAACAATAAAAAATTCTTATAATACATTAGTGGCAGAAAACCAGCCAGGGAGGCAGTGGGGCCCTTGGATGATAAAGGGATAGAAGGATTACTAAAGGATGACAGGAAAAAGGGCAAGAAGCTGAATGCATTTTTTGCCTCTGTCTTCACTGTGGAAGATGGGAGGTACTTGTCCACTCCAGAACCACCAATTTTGGGAGGGGTGTTGAAAGATTGAGGTGACAAGAGAGGAGGTCCCACGACTGATGGACAAATTAAAAACTGACAACTCACTAGGCCCAGATGGTATACATCCAAAAGTTCTGAAAGAACTCATTTGTGAACTTGTGGTTCTCCTGACAAAAATATGCCTTCTATCATTAAAATCTATCTCCATTCCTGAGAACGAAGGTAGCTAATGTAACTCCCATCTTTAAAAAAGATTCCAGAGGAGATCTGGGAAATTACAGACCAGTAAGTCTAACATCGATATCGGGTAAGTTGGTGGAATCCTTTATTAAATATAGAATTAGTAGGCACATTGATGAACAAAAGCTATTCAGGAAAAATCATCCTGGACTCTGTAAGGCAATATTTTGTCTCAATAATCTGTTAGAGTTCTTTGAGGGAGTAAACAACCATGTAGACAAGGGTGACCCAATAGATGTTGTTTACCTAGATTTCCAGAATGCTTCTGATAAAGTTCCTCAATCAAAGGCTCCTAAGTAAACTTAGCAGTCGTGGGATAAGGGGACAAGTCCTCTTGTGGATTAAAAACTGGTTAATTCACAGGAAACAGAGAGTGAGTATCAATGGGAAGTTTTCACAGTGGAGGGTGGTAAGCAGTGGGGTACAAGTCCAACAAGTGATCACACAGTGAATAATACAAAATCAAGGGGAAAAACTGTGCGGAAAGACGCTAAGAAGAAGAGCAGAACAAAGACAAACAAGCAACTCTTAGGTACTATTCAAACTAGAATCTGTCCCTTATATATAAGAACATAAGAACATAAGAGATGCCAATGTTGGATGAGGCCAATGGTCCATCCAGTCCAACACTCTGTATCACACAGTGGCCAGAAATACCAGTGCCATCAGGAGGTCCACCAGTGGGGCCAGGACATTAGAAGCCCTCCCACTGTTGACCCCCCCAAGCACCAAGGAAGACAGAGCATCACTTGCCCCAGAGTCCCTATCTATACCTTGTGGCTAATAGCCACTGATGGACCTCTGCTCCATATGCTTATCTAATTCCCTTTTGAAGCCGTCCATGCTCGTAGCCGCCACCACTTCCTGTGGTAGTGAATTCCAAGTGTTAATCACTCTTTGGGTGAAGAAAGTACTTCCTTTTATCCGTTCTAACCCGACTGCTCAGCAATTTCATGGAGTGCCCACGAGTTCTTGTATTGTGAGAAAGGGAGAAAAGTACCTCTTTCTCTACCTGCTCTTTCCCATGCATAATCTTATAAACCTCAATCATGTCACCCCTCAGTTGTCGT
>NW_015162513.1:238766-278099 GCF_001447785.1 Gekko japonicus | reverse complement strand
AGTCTGGAGAGGGTGGGGTTTGCGGAGGGGTGGGACCTTGGGCAGGTAGAATGCCATAGACTCCACCCTCCAAACCAGCCATTTTGTCCTGGGTAACAATTGTTGCCAATCTCCAGGTGAGGGCTAGAGATCACTCAAAATTACAACTGCTCTTCAGGTAGCAGAGATCAGTTCCTCTGGAGAAAACAGTGACTCTCATTATACCCTGCTGAGGTCATCACAGCAAATTGAAACTGTTTGCCCAAAGCCAGAGCACTCTCCCAGAGCCTCTTTCTAGATCTCGTTGTATTTATTTCCACAACGGGCCTTATTCCTAGTTATAATAATACATCTACAAATATCCAGCGGGCAAGTACATAATAAACATATTTAGTATTCCAACAAGTAGTAGTAGCGTCTTTCCGCACAGTTTTTTCCCTTGAAGCAGTGGGGTACCGCAGGGCTCAGTACTTGGTCTGGTGATTTTTAACTTGTTCATTAATTATTTGGAGTTGGGAGTAAGCAGTGAAGTGGCTAAATTTGCAGACAATACTAAGTTGTTCAGGGCAGTGAAAACCAAGGAGGATTGTGAGGCACTCCAGAGGGATCTGTTGAGGCTGGGCGAGTGGGCATCAATGTGGCAAATGAGATTCAACATGGGCAAGTGCAAATTAATGCACACTGGAGTAAAAAATCCTAACTATAAATACACACTGATGGGGTCCGAACTGGTGGAGACTGACCAGGAGTGAGATAGTGAAGTCACGGTAGATAACTCACTGAAAATGTCGACCCAGTGTGCAATGGCAATTTAAAAAGGTAGATGCTATTCTTTGGGATTATTAGGAAGGGAATTGAAAACGAATCAGCCAGTATCATCATGCCCCTGTATAAATTGATGGTGTGGCTTCATTTGGAATACTGTGTACAGTTCTGGTCACCGCACCTCAAAAAAGATATTACAGCATTGGAAAAAGTGCAGAAAAGGGCAACTAAAATGATTAAAGGGATGGAACACCTTCCCTATGAAGAAAGGTTAAAGAGGTTGCGGCTCTTTAGCTTGGAGAAATGACAACGAGGTGTGGCATGACAGAGGTTTACAAAATTATGCATGGGATAGAGAAGGCAGAGAAAGAAGTACTTTTCTCCCTTTCCCACAATACAAGAACTCATGGGCACTCAATTAAATTAATGAGCAGTAGATTTAGAACAGATAAAAGAAAATACTTCTTTACCTAAAGAGCAATTAACGTGTGGAATATACTGCCACAGGAAGTGGTGGCAGCTACAAGCATAGACCGCTTCAAGAGGGGATTAGATAAACATATGAAGCAAAGATCCATGAGTGGCTATTAGCCACACGGTATAGATGACTGCAGTGGCTCAGTGGTTAAGATGCTGAACTGCAGACCAGAAGGTCGGTAGTTCAGCAGTTCAAGACCCGAGTGCCGCATGACGGAGTGAATTTCCGTCTCTGGTCCCAGCTCCTGCCAACCTAGCAGTGCGAAAGCAAGAAATTGCAAGTAGATAAATAGGTACCAGTTCGGTGGGAAGGTAACAGCGTACCATGCGCCTTGGCATCTAGTCATGCCGGCTACATGACTACGGAAACGTCTTCGGATAGCTCTGGGCTCTTCAGCTTGGAAATGGAGATGAGCACCTTTACTGTTACCTATAGATGGAACACTATGTCTGGGGCAGTGATGCTCTGTATTCTTGGTGCTTGGGGGGCAACAGCGAGAGGGCTTCTGGAGTCTGCCCCCACTGGTGGACCTCCTGATGGCACCTGGTTTTTGGCCACTATGTGACACAGAGTGTATAACTGGGTGGGCCATTGCCTGATCCAACATGGCTTCTCTTATGTTCTTAAGTCTATAAAAGTCCCTAGCACAGACTTTTTGGGTGGTCAAAGGGGACATTCTCCTTTTTTTTAACTAATGGAAAAGCTGATTGAACTCAGAGTTTATAGTGTTTGGTATGGAAGGATCTGACTTTGAGTCAGTTCCATTGTAACCAAATCTGCAGGGGGAAACCCATTCTGGATATTTTGTGACAGAATTATTTTTGATACACCAGAAGTAACCTCCAGAATTTCATAGATTAAAATAGTGACATTCTCGTGTACTTGTAACATCTCTATTTTCACAACAAAGACAAATGCTTGAACAATAACGCCCACTACACGTTTTAGAACCAAGGTTGCCACTTCTTACTCTGGATAGGTCTCTCTAAGCCTCCTGATACCCTTTAACCATATCCTATATATATACGTATATAAAAACCAACATATTGGCACTTTCTGGCTCTCCCATTGGCTGTGCTGTGTGCTCCATGTGCTATTGGCCCATCAACCACCACTCAAGAGTATTTGTGTACCATTGGCTGCAGGCTGGGTCTGCTCCACTACTCCACCCACTGTTGGCTTGGCCACTTCCCTGACAGAATAAACTGCCAAAACAGCTGTTTCTCCTGACGAGGATGTTTCTCCTGCTTGGCTCCTCTGGCTTGCTACTGAGGTGAGCTACCAGCCCTCAAACCATTTGCTTATATTCCTGCCTAACTTTCTCCTCAGTGGCTGTTGCTAGGCAACCAAGCTTGGTTTTGTCAGTAAAAAGGCAAAGATAGGAGGCCCTTTCCAGGCCTACTTTGGCCTTTGTGGGGAACTCATTGGGGTCAGTCCTGACTAGGGTTGCCAGCTCCAGGTTGGGAAATTTCTGGAGATTTTGTAGTGGAGTCTACGGAAGCCAGAGTTTAGGGAGGGGAGAGGCCTCAGCTGGACAGAATGCCATAGAGTCCACCCTCCAAAACAGTTAGTTTTCTCCAGGGGGAGAGAAAGATCTGTTGTCTGGAGTTCAGTTGTGATATAAAATGATACCACAGCCACTGAGGCATAGCAGCACTTCAGAGCAGGGTCTGCCAGACCCAGGTGCTTGCTGTGGAAGCTGAGTGGGTGATTTAGGACCAGTTACAGACTTTCAGCCTAACCTACCTCACAGGGTTGTTGTGCAAATCAAAAAGGGGAGAGGAAAATGATATAAGCTGCTTTGGTCCCCAATGCGGAGAAAGACTACTTTTCCTCTTGGTGAACCTTTGTTGCCAATCTCCAGGCAAGGGCTGGAGATCACTCAGAATTACAACTGCTTTCTGGATGGCAGAGATCAGTTCCCCCGGAGAAAATGGTGGACTATGTCATTATACCCTGCTGAGGTGGCCCCCCATGACAGCCAGTGAGACATAGCCATTAGTGCTTCAGAGCAGGGTCTGCCAGACCCAGGTTCTTGCTGTGGAAGCTGAGTGGGTGATTTTGAACCAATCACAGGCTTTCAGCCTAACGTACCTCACAGGGCCGTTGTGCAGATCAAAAGGGGAAGAGGAGAATGATGTGAGCTACTTTGGTCCCCACTGCAGAGAAAGACTCTCCCTAGGTAGATGCTGCAGGAAGGGGGGAGGAGATGGAAACCTGAAGTCAGTGGGGCAGATAATGGTAGGTTGATGGTTGGCTGGGGAGGAGATAGGGTTGCCACCTCCAGGTTGGGAAATTCCTGGAGATTTGAGGGGTAGATCCTGGAGAGGGTGGGGTTTGAGGAGGGGTGGGACCTCAGACAGATACAATGCCACAGACTCTATGGGGAACCATTGTTACCAATCTCCAGGTGAGGGCTGGAGATCACTCAGAATTACAACTGCTCTTCAGGTGGCAGAGATCAGTTCCTCTGGAGAAAATGGTGGACTCTGTATCATTATACCCTGCTGAGGTCACCACAGCAAATTGACGCATGGGAGGAGATGATTCACCCTGGTTTCTCCCTGTACTGCTGCCATTCACAAGGACACCCCAGAGCCTTCAGAAAGAATCACTGGAACAAGCAAAAGAAACTGCTGGGAACAAGAGGAAGCAGAGGGGAACTCACTTTCAACACCTCCTCCTGTGAGCTGTTCCCCTGGATCCAACCCATTGTTCTGTAATATGTTATCTGGAGGTCAAAATATGCCTTATCATCTGTAGCAAGTGAAATGGTGGGCTGTGCCTTATTTTGAATGCAAATGCATTTACATGCATCAGCACTAGAGTCAATAAGCCGCTGCAACCCATATCTAACCTCTAGAGTACTGGGGGAACACCCTGAACCTGAAGAACGGCAACTCTATTTTATCTACTTTTCATTTTAGTGTGATAGCAACTCATGCCAAAAGGTATCCTCCGAATCTTAAAAAAGTAAATTAGGGACAAGATATTGCCAGTGTTTTATAAAGGAAAATTGCCAGATAGTCATTACTGTCCCCTAATACATGAATGCCATTGGAATATATGTAGATATTGTCTAATTTTCATGCATGTATTTTAGCTCTACAAGCTTAAAACCCAGCATGTAACTCAATGGACCAATGATTAAGTCCTTCATTAGTTCTCAAGAAGAAGAATTAGCTCTTCCTGTAAACACTGGCTAATATTGCTTATTATTGGCCTTGTTGGAAGCAGCAGCCGCTGTCAGTCATGTTAAGAAGATTAAGAAATATTTATAGAACTCCTGATGCGATTCAGCCACTCAGAGAGGCCTATATTTCAGGCGACCGCAAATTGTTTGCATACCACTCGAGTGTGAGATGTATTGATAGGTGTAGAAAAGGAAAGGTTTCTGAGGCATTCATTGTTTTCAGCAACTACAAGTTACGCTAACTGTGCTGCATTTTTTCTAGGGCAAAAAAAATCAAACTAGTTCAGCTTTCATTGATGTTTACACCCAACATATGGTTCTGATTAAGTGCTTGTCAGACGTTCTTACTCTCTACAGCGTATAGTAGTTTTTCTTCTGTCCGCTTTAATGACTTCTATGTTAAAATGAGATGAGGCATATCCCATTGACTTTCTGTTAGCAAACTCACTAGCCTTTGAGAAATTTTCTTCACATGCTTGGTTTTATGTATTGGTATTGCCCCATTGCTTTCTCACCCAACTGGTTTGCATGAGAAAGTACATTAAACTGTCTCCATCAAGAGTTGTGAATAGATTTATGGAGAAGAGTTTATAAAAGCAGTTGCTCATCTTGAATTATGCTTGGTGGCTCTTAGTTTTTTACTCATATATGAGAATAAAAGTTGTTGGTAGAAGTTACAATCATGAATAAACCATATTAACAATGATGGCCTTCTACAGTTTTGAAATATCACCAGAACAAAGTTGATATTTAAGGTTGTAATGAATTGATCTGAGATATACCTTTTAAAAATAGATAAATTATCTGCCATCAAAACAATGCAAGTCTATATTGTAGAGGCTTTGGTTAGGGTGAAAGATATTGACATTATTTTATTTCTACCTTGGCTTTAAAATATATTCTAATACTCCGGAAGCAAACTGATATTAAACTGTACATTTCTGACAATTAGATCTTAGTTGCAACACTCCTATAGAAGCAAAAATGTTACCTGTCACCATCGCTATTAAAATAGCCCAAGCCTGTATCCTGGCTGCAACCATTTTTTCCACAGCAGATGAGTTCCTTATGTTTGCATGGTCCATCAGAGAGCTTTGTAAAACAATCTGGAAGAGGGATTCTTGAATAGGTAGATCTGCAAATGTGGGTTCACTTGATAGTGTACTCTCTGCTAACCAGATCAGCAGGGCTTAACATAAGACTCATTATAGAGCTTACGTATTATATACTTAGGCTGAGATTCCAAGAACACTGACACGGAATTCCACAGGGACTACCTCTAAGTAGATGAGTGTTTGACTGAGATATGTAATGGTGGTTCGGGTCAGCAAGTCGCTGACAGAAGAAGCGCAAAAGGCAATTTCACTCCTTTCTGTCTTCTCCATTCCTCCCCCCAACCCACATGGTGTTACTACATGCAAGCCCCTTGACCCTGGGAATTAACTTTCCTGGGGTCCGAAGGGACAGTTGGAGGGGAAGGCAAAGCAGAGAAGATCTGTGACTCTCAGCATCTTTTGCAGACAGAATACTGAATCCAACCCATTTTTCTCACTATATTTGTGTAGCGCGTATCCAGATGGGAATAAAACAAAAGTCAACCATATAGTTATGCAACTCCACATTATTTGCATTCTGCCTTATACACAGGTAGGGTTCCACTGCTGTTCAACATGGAGAAGGCATACCATCCTCATGATGTGCTATATAACATAGACACTTGATGTGGATGTCTGCACATATGAAGTAATGAATCGTAAGGTCTTTCTCATGCCTCCTTGTTGAAGTGGAAGGATCATTCTTTAGCACATAGAGGGGTTCAAATGATATCTCTTTGATACAACCTGCAGTATTTGGGATAAATGGAGACTGATCCTAGCCCCAGGGAACTCACCGCTAAAGTCTCTTTAAAAACAGGAGTGGTTCTCCTCAGGGAAAAAACATACAGCTTTCTTGAAATGGCATCAGGCAGTGATAACTAGATTATATGATAAGGGCATGATCTTAGAAAAGACCCAACTGGAAGTAAAGGTATGACAAACAATTCCCTGGTATAGATACCTGTGAATTGCACACATATTAAGGAACACACAAACAACACAACCTAGGCCCAGATTCTTAACAGATTTTGAACAACTAATGAAAGAAAACAATGGATCTTCATCAGGCCTCATCTCTAAAATATATCAGATATTGCTTTCCATTGATAGCATCAAGACTTTGAAAAGTCAAAAACAATGGAACATAGACTGCCAAAACAGACCAACAGATGACGACGACTGGACGAAGATATGGACCTCTCCTAGCTTTAATTCAAATATCTTTAATGTCAGATTCCAAATGTTTAAGATAACTAGATTGTACTTAACACCACATGTTTAAATAGAATAAAAGCAACAAATGGCAAAAAAATGTTGGAAATAATGTGGTCAAACAGGGGACTTCCTGCACTGTTGGTGGGGGTGTGCATATGTTAATACTTTCTGGAGACAAGTGTTGTAGGAAATACATATGATAACGGGCTGTAATCTACCCTTGATACTGGAAACTGTTCTCTTAGGAATATGGGAGGATTCTCTTTCTAACAAGGCAAAAAAAAGAACTGATAGTGATCTTATTAGCAGTGGCAAGGATCTTACTTGTAGCACACTGGAGATGCATACAAACCCCTTCCATAACAACATGGAGAGGAAAACTTTGGGAATATTTTGTATTAGGAAAGAAAACAAAACATAATTCCTTAAACACACAGGAAAATATATCCTCAAAATTTGTGGAGATCTGTTGTCTGATGATTCAATACTTGCCCAATAACCCATATTATAGGGAAATGATGTACTTTTGAAAATTGCATAAGAACATAAGAGAAGCCAATGCTGGATCAGGCCAATGGCCCATCCAGTCCAACACTCTGTGACACAGTGGCCAAAAATACGGGAGGTATTTAAATGCCTCCCTGATCCTTCCAGGGCCCCCCTGGCCCACATGCCTTGGAGTCACCGGGGGAGGATTGCTCTCCAGGACTTCCCTCAGTAGCCACACATGCAGAGGTTTGGCTGTAGTGGATGTGGCCAGCTCTGTAGCCAGCCGGAACTTCGTTTCTGTGCGTTCCTGCCCAAAAATAGCACTGGACTAGTTTTAAATAGTCTCCAAGCTTCCCCAGTGGTTTTGACCCTTTCTACTTTTTCTTTCAGTTTCCTCCTCACATGTCCCCTCATATCAGAGAAGTTATCCCTTTTAAAGTAAAAAGTGGTTGTGTCAGTCTTTTTGGGCAACTCCCTATTTATACAAATGTTAAACTCAATAACATTATGGTCACTGTTCCCAAGCGGTGTAATCACTTTTACATCTCTCATCAGGTCTTGGGTGTTACTGAGGACCAAATCCAGGATCGCCTCTCCCCAGGTAGGTTCTGTGACCATCTGCTCCATAGCACAGCCATTGAGATGTCATTCTTCCAATATAATTTATATCCAGGAATCACCGTATCCCACTGATTTTCCTCATCGCACCAAGTTTCTGAAATACCCACAATGTCTATTTCCCCCCCAACACCAAGCTTTCCATCTCCCCAATGTTACCTCAGAAACTTCTAGCATTCGTATATAAACGGCTATAATTTCCCATGCATATTAGGCCCGCAACCTTCCTCCTGCTGCCTCGAGACCTTGCCAGGCAGTCCATATCATTAGGCATAGTCTCAGTGGACAATTCTAATCCATTTCCCTGTAGAAAAGAAACAGCTACCCCTTCATATCTTTGAGATGAGCCATCCTGAACCAGAACCTTTTTGTCTCCTGTCAGCTTTCCCCCTATATTTAAGCACCAGCAGTCTGGTTCCTTCTCGGGACAAGTGGAGGCCATCTCTTTTGTACAGCTTTCTCTTTTGTACAGCTCCCTCTTGTTCCAAAAAGCATCCCAGTGCTTAAACCCTTCCTCCCTACACCATCATCGCAACCAATGCTCCTTTCTAAGCTGTGAAGTCTTGTGAGCAAAAATTCTACTTTGTGAGCTACGGGCATGAAAGTTGTGAGCGAGTGATTTGGCTCCTGCCTAAATCAGTTTGTTCTGGAGCCATCCTTCCTGAGCTAAGACAAAAATGTGTGAGCTAGCAGGGTGGCCGGAAGCAGGGGGCGGGGCTTCGTCATGTGCCCCGACCCCCTGCACCTCACCCGGGGGAACTGCGTTCCCCCGCGTACCCCCCCGAAATGCAGCCTGGAGGGAACATTGGTCGCAAACACACATTGAGACTCCCGATTTGTGCGTGTCTCTCCGACCCTGCGCATGGAACAGGTAGCACTTCTGAGAAGGCTACCTTGGAGGCCCTGGCCTTGAGTCTCCTGCCTAGCAGTCGAAATTTGTCCTCCAGGACCTCACGACTGCATTTCCCCACATCGTTGGTGCCAACATGTACTATGACCACTGGGTCCTCCTCAGCACTGTCTTCCAGCCTATCTAGAACACAAATAATGTCCGATACCTTCACACCAGGCAGGGAAGTCACCATATGGTCAGTATGCAGGTTTGCCACCCAGCTGTCTACTTGCCTATCGTCTCATCCACGCATTGAGACTCCTGCTTTGTGCCTTTCTCTCTGGCCCCGTACGTGGAATAGGTAGCACTTCTGAGAAGGCTACCTTGGAGGTCCTGGCCTTGAGTTTCCTGCCTAGCAGCCTAAATTTTTCCTCCAGGATCTCACGACGGCATTTCCCCACATAATTGGTGCCGACATGTACCACAACCACTGGCTTCTCCCCAGCACTGTCTACCAGCCTATCTAGAACATGTGTAATGTAATGTCTGCTACCTTCGCACTATGCAGGCAAGTCACCATACAGTCAGTACACGGGTTTACCACCCAACTGTCTACCTGCCTAAGGATTGAATCACCACCAACCAAGAGCCCCCCTCCTTCCCTGCCCAGGGATGGTTCCTTGGTGTGAAAGGATATCTGTTCACTAACTGAAGAGGTCCCTTCTAAGAGCACATTCCCCTTATCGTCAACACAGTGCCCCTTTTCATCTCAACCCTCATGCTCCCTGACAACAGCAGGGCTACCATTTTCAGAGTTGGACATATCTAACAAGTCCCTGAGAGTCTCCTCCATGCGCCTGACTGTCTATGTTTCTCCAGGTCAGCCACCTTGGCTTCAAAGGTGCAAACTCATTCCCTGAGAACCAGGAGCTCCTTGCACCGGGCACAAGCCCAGGACTTTTATCCAGTAGGCAGATAGTCATACATGTGACACTCCATGCAAAACACTGGATAGCCCCCACCCCCCTGCTGGCATTCTGCCTTCATTGCTTTTAAAAATAATTATATATAACCCCCCCCCTTTTAAAACCCTTGTGGAAAGTCTACTTATCTTACTGGGAACACAAGAAGACTAGTGCCCTGGCTTTCTGGTCCTTCCTGGGCTTCTTACAGAACCCCTAGTCTAAGAGTCCCTAGGCCAAAAGCCCTTTGGCTCACACCTCTGACAAGGTGCAGCCTTAAACAGAAGCCTCACCCAGCAGAGGGCATGGCAAGCAGTTATTTAAATTACACCCAGGCAATCCAATTAAAGTCAAACAAAGCACCCTTTCTCAAGCAGCCAGGATTTTGCAACAACTTAAAACTCACCCACACATTCCCAAACACTATCCTCCCACACAGTACCCTCAGCTAAATCTCCTCGGCTGAAAGCAAATAAAAAACACTCACCCCTCTATCAGCTCTGTCTCCTGCTGCTTCTCACAGCTCAGCTGGGTCAGTAATGCTCAATAGTTTGAAGATTGTTTGCTAAATGTCTACTGTTCATGAATAAAGTTGGTCGATATAGTTTATGTTTAATGGAAATTAATATGAAAAACTTGTTACACCTGTAATCATCACTTTATATTGATGTTGATATTGCTCCTTAATGTTATATTACTGTTATATGATTTTAAACTTTATTCGTTAAAATAAACAGTTTATTAATTTTTTTTTTAAGTGACATGCCTGTGTTACAGTTTATATTGTGACTGCAGCAGGGGATTTCCAAACTCCAGCATGGCTGAAGGATCTTTTGCTCAGGTAAGCACCTGAACTGTATCTGAACATTTCCTGTGGGTCTTTGGAAAAATCATGACTGAGGACATTTGAAACTGTTCCAAAGGTTGCTGAGCTAGATTTCATCTCCTATCCTATGCCAGAAAGTGTAGCCTTTTTCAGGGCTCTACAGATAGGATCTGTGGCAGTGTCCACCATGTGCCCCTGGATGCCCAGCATTGTAAGAGATCCCCCCTCCTCTAATTATCCATGTATTTCAGATCACTCGTGGGGAGAGAGTTCTATCAGATTGTACCTCTATAGAAATATTGATTTCTAAAAGCCCCTGCCTTCCCCTGGGATGTCTTGCTGATAATCTGCTGTGTTGTATTTCCTGTCGAAGCCATATGGCCTGCACATTTGGCTGAAACTTTATAGCCCTGCCATATAACCACACATTCTTCACACTTCCATGCTGGAAGCTGGGCCAGCATGCCAGGAGCTCACATAGTGATAGAGAAGCTGGAGTTGGGGGCCATGTGACTGCAGGTGTGGTTTCCAAACTTCCAACCTATCCCCAGTTGTACCCATGACAACCAACAAATTGGACACACCCGTCCCACTCGCAATTGGCTGCCTGGCCACAGCTGATTGTGACTGGAATGGGCCTGTAACTGGTCATTCCCAATGGGAGAGAGCTCTCTCTCTCTCTGCTTGTTTTATGATACCTGAAATGCTGTCCTGCCATGCTGTCTGTTGGATAACAAAGACTTGCTTTTTGACTTAAAGCACATGGAGTGCAAAGATGGGATTTCACCTATTCAAAATCCCTTGGTGTCTACTTTGACTGTATAACTTGGTGCTACTCTTGGACTGTAGATGTTCCTGACATGGTAAATATGAAGCATTAATGTTCATTTAAGGCAAACTGCCTTAGGCTTGTTAATTTTAAATCTTTATGGTCTAATTGCAGTGCTCTGAACCGAATAAACTTAGTCTTTTTTTCTAACTTGTCTTTGATGTTGTAACTGGGATTCCAAGTCTATTTCCTGTGCCTACCTGGCCACACGCTACCATTGAGCATTAAGTGTACATCTCTGGGAATGAGGTGCTAATGTGTTAAGCCCTAGATGCCAGCTGAGAGATCTGAGTATCTGCTCTGAGCTGGAGGGGATTACAGAATACTGAGAGATTCTGTTGGCTTATTGTTCTGAAATCCAGAGAGGGTAGCCTACCTCTCTGGGTTGTTGTTAATGTATTGTAAAAGTATAGGATTCCCTCTCATTCCTGGACAGGCTTGAGAGGCAGAAACCTATACAGTACCACACTGCAGAAATAAGTCCTGTGTCTGATGTGGGATCCAGCATGGTGTAGAGGTTAAGAGAGGTGGACTCTAATTTGGAGAACTGGGTTTGATTCCTCATTCCTCCACATGAAGCCTACTAGGTCACCTTGGCCAGTCACAGTTCTGTCAGAATTCTCTCAGCCTCACCTACCTCACAGGGTGCCTGTTGAGGGAAGAGGAAAGGAAGATCACTGTAAGCCTCCTTGAGACTCCTCAAGGTAGAAAAAAGCCTAATCTCCTCAAGGTAGATAGATAAAAACCTAATCTCCTAGTACTTGCAAAGAACTCAAAGGGGAGGAAGATTAAAGTGTAGCCTTTTTCAGGGCTCTACAGTTGGGATCTGTGGCAGTGTCCATAAATGTTTTTTAATGACCATGTGCCCCTGGATGCCCAGCATTGTGAGAGATCCTCCCCTCCTCTAATTATCCATGTATTTCAGATAACTCGTGGGGAGAGAGTTCTCTCAGATTGTACCACATGGCAGAAATAAGTCCTGTGTCTGATGTGGGATCCAGCATGGTGTAGTGGTTAAGAGAGGTGGACTCTAATCTGGAGAACTGGGTTTGATTCCTCATTCCTCCACATGAAGCCTACTAGGTCACCTTGGCCAGTCACAGTTCTGTCAGAATTCTCTCAGCCTCACCTACCTCACAGGGTGCCTGTTGAGGGAAGAGGAAAGGAAGATCACTGTAAGCCTCCTTGAGACTCCTCAAGGTAGATAAAAACCTAATCTCCTAGTGCTTGCAAAGAACTCAAAGGGGAGGAAGATTTGTCTTAAATGTCCACAGGGCTTTTGAAACACTCAGAGACCTGGGGATATCTGTTTCTCTTCTGAAGTATCTCCAGTGTCTGACCCTTTCTCTCCCAAGAGATTTCTACACAGTGCTGGAGGAACTGGGAAAGAGGCAAGGTGGAAACCAAAAATAATGGATGGGTACTAACGTCAGGTAATACCTATGGATCTCAGATCATTGCCAGGGGTAAAATTAAATTAAGACCATAATAATAAAACTAATTACATTTCTTATTGCAACTGCCTGTGGCGGGGGGGGGGCTTGAATTGGGAGGTAAAAGGGGTAATTTCACCCACTTTCTTACTGGTACTGGCTTATACGAACTTACTTTCACCCCAGCCATTGCTCTTTATGCTGAGCATGTTTCAAATCCATGCAACTGTGCCTGAAAATGAGCATGGCCATAAACCACTTCCCACTGAATTCAATGGCTATGTGCCCATACATTTGAATCACATTTTTCCCTGCAATCCTGCATCCAGCTATATGTGTGTTGAAACCAGTAGGATTCATCACTGTATTAAGAAAGTAACATAATAGCTATTTCTAGAGCTGCTGTTCTTCTAAATATATTAGAGTATATTACTTTTAGTATCAAATAAACAAGAAATACTTTCCTACAACTCACATTTGGCATACACACTGCTATTAAAGCAATATTTGCAAAACAATTTGAGCCTTTTTCATTTACCTATATATGCATTATGTTAACTCATCAGGGCTGATCTAGCTGTAAAGGGTTGACATAGCAAGCTTTAAAAAAACTATTTGTCTCTGAAGTCAACAGCAAGGACGTTAAATGTATCTGCATGAGAGGTTCTGGTGAGAAACCCTGCACCCTTGAAATCTTCAAGATCCTAATCAGAGAGATCAAACAACTGTGCTCCTATACTGCTTGGTAGTAATTACAAGTCAACTAAAACCAGAATTCAATCAATTCTAAAAGCCTGCCCTTAGCTGTTTCAGAAAGTAGATAAATATAAGCATACCTAAGTAGGGAGACTCCTGCCAACCTAGCAGTTCGAAAGCAAGAAATTGCAAGTAGATAAATAGGTACAGCTTTGCTGGGAAGGTAACAGCGTTCCGTGTGCCTTGGCATTCAGTCATGCTGGCCACAACATGACCATGGAGAAGTCTTCTGACACTGCTGGAATGGAGATGAGCACCAGCCCTTAGAAACAGATTTGACTGGCTTTTGAGCAAGGGGAACCTTTACCTTTAAGTAGAGAGAAAACGTGTATGTGTGTGTGCACATGCATGTGAAGGGTGAATGTGTGTGTGTGTGTGTGTGCTAAGGTCTCCTTCACTGGGCAGGAAACACAGTTCTTTGCAGCTTTATAAACCACCACAAGATTGGACAATGTTGCACAGGGGCCTGATCTGCAATCTAAGAACAAAATCCACCCCCACCCCCTGAGAGTGAGAGAGAACCCCTTAGCAAAGCAGCAGACTGTACTAACAAACAACAACAAATGAACACACAGCTGAAACAGAATTATAAAATACATATTTGGTTTCTGACACATCATCAAAAATATACTGGCTTCAACAACAACAAAAAAACTTTCCTTGATAAGTAAACCCATGATACTCTATAGAAGGAAATGTTCCAATTCATCAATTAATTCCTTGGTCTGTTCTTTAATTGCGATACAAACTGGAGATTGTCAGCTGCTTCTTCTGGCTGTGAAAAATCAAATACTCAATGGGGTGTTGTTTCCTCTACTTCTTGAAAAACCATCTTAGTCAAGAGCATATTGAATTTATTGGGAGATGCTAATGTCTGTTTGTTATGTCGTAAAGCTGGGTAGCAGTAAGCTAGCAAGATTGTAATGGCAAGAAAATGCTCTCGAGCACATATAGTCATTATATCTTTTTATAACAAACAGTTAAAAAACAGCACATTTCACATACAGTGGAATAATACATCAGACTCTCCAGGCTCTGTTAGAGTTAGCAATCAGTTTATCTGCAAAAAATGAAAGAACTTGCCTTCGATAAAGAGAGACGTCTGTGCTTTAGAATGGGGAACATGATGGAATGTTGCTACATGATGCACAATTAAGTCAACTGTGGCCAGTAATACGCATACAATAGATGTGCCAGCAGTAATGTGAGACTGGGATTGAAGCCAAGGGCTTTTCTAATGTGGCAACAAACTAAATAATTCTCTGTTTGATAACATGGGGCCATAACGATAGGCATTAGCAACTTTGTTTCCCAATATGTATTTAGTAATTAAAATAATTAAAATTATGTCATTTAACAGTGCAATCCACTGAAGAGATACTTCAGTCTAAGCCCAATGAAATCAATGTGCTCCAACTGGAGTAATGCAGTATAGGATTGCACCGTTCTATACCCATGATTATATTATGGTCACAGTCAGCCCCTTGATGTAGTGGCAAATGTTTGGCTTGGATGTTTAATTCCCAGCCCTGTTTTACTACTGCCTTTCTTCTTCTTCTTCTTTTTAATGAGCTGCACTATTCTTTAAGGCACTGTATATTCAGAAGGACTGTTCATCCTGAGGCACCACTCCGAAGCTTATTGAATAATCATGAACATTCAAATTTTGCCACATCTGTGCTGCTAATTGTCAAGTGATAATTGCTCTTTGCTGAAAGGAGGAAATGCACCTTCATGAGAGAGACAGAAGAAGTGGGTGAGCGAGGAAGTGAAACCAGCCAGACTAAAATAATGGTAATTAACCCTCAAGCATCAATCCATAAATCTGTTGTTTCGCTAGGAGAGGAGGGAAGGAAAATTTTCGGCCTATTCTCAGCTTTTCCCCCTTTGCTTGAGTTGGTGAGTTGAGGCACCCGTCTCCTTTCTTTTCCTGCCTGTCCTTCTGAGGGAATGCTAAATTCTACATTTAATCCAGCAAACGGTCTGATCTCAGCCAACAAGCTATGTTTTTTTGTTAGTAAAGGTCGGGCATATTATTGCCAGCCTGCGTGTGGTAGCGATTTCTGCTCCCTGTACACAGGCAGCAACTCGGCAGACTTCTTTGCTGAACCTATACCATTCAGAATACTGCTGTTCAAGGGTTTTGAGAAGACCAGTCTATCCTTTTCATACTTGTGACACACCTGCTAAGCCAAAGCTACAACCAGGACTAGAAGAAGAAAAAGAAGAAGAGATTGGATTTATATCCCATCCTGGTTTACAATCTCCTTTCACTTCCCCTCCCTACAACAGACACCCTGTGAGGTAGGCGGGGCTGAGAGAGCTCTTTCAAGGATTGCTCTTGAGAGAACAGCTTTGAGAACTTGTGTCTGATCCAAGGGCACACCAGCAGCTGCATATGGAGGAGTGGGGAATCAAACCTGGTTCTCCAGGATTAGAGTCTGCGCTCCTAACCACTTCACCAAGCTGGCTACTGAGAGCCACTCTGGACTCCACTGAATGATACCTCCAAGACCCCCTCATCCCAATTTACCCTCACCCAGCATCAGGGGATCTCAGGGTGACTTGGACTCCTGGAATTTTGTCCCCCTAGTACACTGTTTAGAAGCTTTGCATAGAACATGACATTTATTTTTAATTTTTTTTGCTTGCTACATCTTTTTATTTCTTGTTCTTTCTCCTCTCTCCTATTCTAAAAAAAAAAGATTTAAAAAGAGAAACTTTTCTTACGTTAGGGCACAACCTATGGATCAGAGGAACATTCTAGCAGATTCTGTCACATCAGTAGGCTCTGCATTCAAACAAACAAGTCAAATTATCAACCTCTACCTGCAATTAAGGAACAGAGCTTGATGCCAGTTCCCAATCTGGGTAGAATATTTAAGAGTGACAACACATTTGGACTGGGGGAAAAACCTAGCAAGATGAGAGAGAAATACAAAGCGACAGAGAACCTAAAGGGAAAAGTGATGTTTTAAGCGCTCATCTTATTTTGAACTTCTATGTTTAATGTCTGGATTTGTCTTCCATTTTCAGAGCTCATGAATTTTAGACACAAATGAATTTGGGCATGCCCATTTCTAAGATTATGCTGCTTTCTTACATGATGACAGTGCTTTTTCATACCCCTACCATTATTCATCTGCCACCACTCCAATTCTAATAGGCATATTGTGCAAAGAAAAAAAACTTTGAGATTTTTGAACTGAGACTTAATGCTTGAGTCTCCATCTGTCTGCAGTGTCTGCCCATGGAAGCAGTAATTTCTTGCACAGATGCCCCCATTTCTGCAGGAGCAAAAAACTGAGCAGCCTAAGTGATACTGTTTGTAAGGGAAGAAAGACTTTATGTTTTGGAAAGCTACTAAGTTCTTTTGGGGTGGGGAGTTGTGTAAGTCTGTAAAAGTGGAATTAAATTTGAGCCCAGTACCTCATTAAAGACCAACAAAATTTTCCAGGGTATAAGCTTTTGTGAGTCAAAGCTCACTCTGTCAGATACAAATACAAACTGGTATTTGTATGTGGCAAAGTGAGCTTTGACTCAAGAAAGCTTACCACTTGGAACACATTTTGTTGGTCTTTTAGGTGCTCCTGGATTCCAATTTTGTTTTAGTTCTTTTCAAGAGCCTTGGGAGCTACCAGTCACAAAATGGCAGCTTGTGCAAATATTACTGAATTTCAGAGCAGCTCTTTAGTGTTCAAGTGTGAAGATATTTCCTCTGCTGTATCCCCAAATTAAAGTACCACCACAACCCCCCAATTGTAACTTGTCCTGCAGGGGAAAATATATACAGTTAACTCTATGTTTTCCCTGGAAGAGGCAAAGAGTAGTTTTTCTACATGTGGTAATAGTCATTAGTATCCTTCTTTCTCATCCAGAGGAAGGACACGTTTGTGCATATGTTGAAGGAAGAAAGGCAGAGGGGAAAGGGTATTGGTATTGTTGTTTTCCCATCCAGAGCCAAGGTGTGTGCACTTGCCTCCTCCTCCTTTATGTGAAAGAAAAATACTGTTGTACCTTTAAAGGGAAAGATAAGAAAGTGATTACAGCAGCACTGGAAGAAGGGCATAGAGCTACTTTTAGGTACTTGGTGAGTGCCTGGTGAGTCCTGAGTGACCTTCTGCCCACTTGTGATTTAAAGGATGCACCTGACTCTGCAGGGACAAAGAGAGACTGAGCTGCAACCAATTCTGTGCTTTACAATACAAGTAGGTTACTTTAATGACCTATTATGCACGGGTGTTTCCCCTTGCTTTCACTGTGCATGTCCATTGGGTTTTCTTTGTCATTCAGCATTGATTTTCCTCCCTTTAGCACTCAATTCACTTTCTGGTTGCTGTTTTCCCGGGTTTTCTGAGAGTGCTTTTGTGCCGACTTTTCGCTTATTTTTGCTTTCAAGCTGAAGGTAGTTCAAAAGCATACAGATTCTATTGGATCCCCCCCCCCTCAGTCTTTTTGCTGCCCCTTGAAGATTACTTCCCTGCCCACAATGAGGTCATCCCACCCACTCTGCACCTTCTGCCATCCTCTTCCCTTCATCAGGGTACAAGCTCCATTTTCCCCTCATTTTTACATTTTTTGGCAAGCGGCATGAGTCTAGCAATATGAGAATTTCAGATAGCTGAATAAAAAAATTTAAACAATGGGGGAAAGTTTAAAAGGAACCGCACAAGGTTTAGTTTCCTGCTGGTATTGACTTGAAAGGGAATCAGAGATGAGGCAAATGGCAGCATCCCCAGTGCAAAAACAGAAAAACAGGGAAAAAATATTTCAGTGCTGCATACAAACAAAATGAAGGGGGGGGGATTATCAGCACAGAATGAAATTGACATGAGATGTAAAGAGAGACAGAAACTGGAATGAGAAACCTAAAGCTTTGAAAACATTTTTCCCATTCATGATTTAGTGAACAAAGTTTTTTGGAGGGGAACATTTTGGCAGTTTCTGAAACGCTAACATTAAAATGGCATCTGAGCCACGTGGACCCTCTGTAAACTGTTAATCTTAAGAATCACTTGGGATTGATCCATTTGGAGGGCACAGGAGAGGCTCTAAAAAACTTCCAAGATCATGACCAGTGTGCAGGATCAAATTAGCGAATAGCAAAGAGACTACCACACAAATTTGCAAGGAAGGGCAGGAAATTAGTGTTACTATGTAGATGTGCTAGGGTGTTGGCAAAAATACCCCCCACCAACATTTTTCAATTTGGTGGGATAAGACTAAAAAAGCTCTCCAGAGCTTCTGACAGAGAACTTCTCCCCCATACAAATTGCAGCCCTGTGCAAAGTGTGGTGGAGTTGCAACTGACTTTGCACAGATGCGCATGCATACACACATTGCCAACGATCACAGCTTGCAATGCCAGTGGGTTCTGCTATGCATTATGTACACTCAACATGTTCCTGCATATTCTGAGATCGTATGACTCTCCCATTTTTCAGTGGCTGATAACATAGCAGAGAATTCACTAGTGCTCACCAATATGGAAACCAGGGTTTTGCAGCTGCTTGTCAGTTTCAGAAGAAAAAGTTTGCTCCATTTCAACATCAGGTTTCCCCCTTTGCCTGTGTGCCTTTCTGTTCCCTTTCATTCAATGCACTAACACTGAAATGCATATTTGCAGCTGCTTGTCAATTTCAAAAAAAAGTTTGTTCCATTTCAACATCAGGTTTCCCACTTTGCCTGTGTGCCTTTCTGTTCCCTTTCATTCAATGCACTAACACTAAAATGTATATGTAAAACCTAAACCACAAGAATTTAAATGGAAGGCGCTTGCTGGACGCTACTGCGTAGTGGTGATAGGGCAATTGCATAATTTTTTAAAAAAACTTTGGATGCCACCCCAACACGTCACAAAAGTCAAAATTAAAGGCTTACTGCTCTAAAAATCTGCAGTAAGTTGTGTGTATGTAATGGGCCCATGATTCAAAGGGTGTGTCTCAATTGTCAATTAAGAAATTTTCATTCTTTGGCTAGGCAAAACCAGTTCCAAATGGCAACAACCTGCCCCTGTACAACAGGTGGCTACTGCACAGATGCAAAGCAGTCAGAGGTTTAACAACACCATCATGGCAATCTGATCAGTGGCCTGCCTCAAATGTAATCAAGAGAATCAGTCAAGGTAAGTTTTCCTGGCTATCATGTTCATGTTGAATTTGCAGTGTGTCTATGACAAAGTGTAGTTCATTGACACACATGTGGGACTGGTGGCATGCAGCTAGTTCAGAATGAATGAATGATTTCTGAGCAGGCTAGAATACTAGCAACTGTTAACCACTGGAACATAAGGGGTCATATTTCCAGATAGGGATGTGGAATGGTATGGTACAACTGAGTCTCGTCAGATCTTGGAAGCTAAGCAGGATCAGTGCTTGGATGACTGTGCAGCAGGAGGCAATGGAAACCACCTCTGCTTCTCACTTGCCTCGAAAGCCCCTTGTTTGGGTCACCGTAAGTTGGTTGTGATTTGACAGCACATACAGGCATATATACATTTCCTGATGAGAATCAGAATCAGAAGAAGAAGAGATTGGATTTATACCCCGCCCTTCACTCAGAGCAGCTTACAAACTCCTTTCCCTTTCCCTCCCCACAACAGATACCGTGTGAGGTACGTGGGGCTGAGAGAGCTCTTTCAAGAACTGCTCTTTCAAGTACAGCTCTTGACAGAACTACAGCTTGCCCAAGGTCATCCAGCAGCTGTAAGTGGAGGAGTGGGGAATCAAACCCGGTTCTCCCAGATTAGAGTCTGCACACTTAACCACTACACCAAACTGGCCCCAATCCACTTGAAGTGGCAGCACATGAATTGGATTGTAAATAATACAATGATTTTAAAAGTTAGTATTTATTGCACGTTTAGAATATTCACAATGATTCATATGCATTACTTCAGAAATACTTACAACTATGTAAGGGGGTCAAAATTATTCCAGTACAGCAGCCTTAAAGCCCAAGTCTATGGATGTTTACACAGAAGTAAGCACCACTGAATTGTCAGAGATATAAGAGCATGAAGTGAGCAAAAAAAAAAGGAGGTCCGCTTATAGAACTCTGTTGTCTTTAAAGAGTTAGTTGGGCAAAAAACAAATGACAAAAGAAATTGACTCCTCCTTGTCCGTAGCCATTCTACATGCAGAACTATTATCTGGAACAAAATTCACATTACCATCTCATCCACAAAATGAAGGTAGGTATGAATTTATTCTTGAATAGGGACGTATCAGTGTCATTCAGTTGCTTGAAATAAATTGTCCAGGTTCACTGACTTTCAAATAGGCAGAAGCATTGGATCAAGGAAAATCTTGTGCTGGGATTTGGAAACACAAATTTGTTTTCACTCCTCGCAAATACTTAAGGGTTTTAAAAGCATGTTTGCTTTTCCTCGATGCGATAGTTACAGAGAAGAGTTCTTGGGCAGCATATAATCTGCTGCGAAATGGATTGTGTATCTTGTCACTTGTTGGCTGTTTCTTGTTCATCCTAATTAAGTTGGGCATGGACAGCCACTGTGCAAAACTGTTCCTGCCTTTAAACTCTTGCCCAAGGAGAGAGCAGCTGGGGAAAACAGTTCAGTGGTTTGTGAGAATTTCCTATATTGCTAAAATGCCAGTGTTTCCATATAATATGGAAAAGCAATGGAGTTTGCATAGCCTCATTGTCAGACCATGTTATGATAAAATCAAAGAGTCAGCAAGGTAGAAAATGATAGTTTTAATGGGGCAGCTGAAAGAAGAGCACGGGGCTAAGAGTACAGTTGACAAAAAGAATGTGTGGCACATATCTATAAAGAAGCAGTATCCAAAATGTATATGCTTATGTCTACTAGCCCATACATATAATATTCAAATTTATGTGCTTTCATTGGGGGTGGGGAAGCGTGTGCCCCATATCTCCTCTGAATTTATTAGTGTTGCCAGAAATACAAACAGCTTGTATATGAAGGGCTGCAAAGCCTGAAGCCGGTTCAAGGAATGGTTTGGGATGTGGAACCATTCACCTATGTTTCTCCTACAAAATGTTGCTAGTCTAAATTATTTGTGAAGCCTAGCAGGACCCTAAATTACATTTACAGGGCTGCTGAGAGTCACCATGGGCCCCCAGACAAAGATTTTACTTGGGCCTCCTCTTGTATGTCCCTTATCCAAACCATATGTCTAATTTGCAGTTTTATATTTGTATGTGCATATGCACGTGTACCAATATAGGACACACTTCTTACATCTGATGAAGTGGGCTGTACTTTCATCACAATAAATTTTTAGTAAGTAAATCACTATGGAATCTGTTTAATTCTAGTGTTGTACCTTAAACTTTTCCTAGCACAATAGCAGAGGCAAATTGATTATGCAGCAGTGCTGGATGAGAAGCACTGGGGTCACTGGGATTGATTTAGATGAAATACTTTCTAAAAAGATTGTGTCATTTGTCTTATAACATGAAGCTTAATGTCTATAGTAACAAAGTAGCATTTACAAAGGGATATTAGATGTCCCACCAATACAACAACCACTCACTGCCCAAACAGTGTTTAAAATGTAATTAAGACATTTTCCACATGCTCAAATTACTCCTGATTTTCTTGGCAGTCGATCCAACACTGGAATCAGTTTGGGCCGGGTTGTTCTGAAAGTTTGCCCCCCCCCCCCATGCATTTTTACAGTTGAGGAGTCAGTTTATTTTCTTCCACATGTGGCTTAAATAATGATGGCTTTCAAGGGAGGATGCTGTCATCATTGGTGTTGTTATTGGTGGTGTCACAGCATCCCCTTATTTTGTTTTAAAAGACCCTAAAATATCAATATCGGACTCGACTATGCGACTGAACAACAACAACAAAAAAAAATCAATATAATGCAGTAGTGTTGTAATGATAGTTTAAGCAAGTTCTCTGAATTCCCAACTTTTTTTCAAAAAAGTAAGTCTCTAACCCTTCCATTGCAGAGATATAAGGAAAAAGACATATCTCCATGAGGGAGGGGGATAGAGACTTCCTTTAAAAAAAAAAAAAAAGAAAGCAAACTGGGAACCTGCTTAAACTATTATTACCTGCTTAAATTATCATTACATCACTGCAATGTTATATTGATATTTCAGGGGTATTTTTTAAAAAGATTTGAAATATTCATCCTGAGGGGAGAGGCAGTGGTTTAATGATGACAGCAGTCCAATCATTGAAAAGTGGGATGGAGATGGGTGGGACAAAGAAAACTGATATAAACATTATGCACTAGGAAAAAGCCAACTCAAAATTGGCTTCCAGAAAACCATCAAGATAAAAGTAGTATCAAAAGAGCCGGCAGAAAAAACAAAACCAAACCGGGATAAACAAAGAATTTAAAGCAAGCAAGCTGGGAACCTGCTTAAACTATTATTACCTGCTTAAATGATTATTGCATCACTACAATGTTATATTGATATTTCAGGGCCGTTTTTAAAAAAGAATTGAGGCAGTGGTTTAATGATGACAGCAGTCCAGTCATTGAAAAGTGGGATGGAGATGGGTGGGACAAAGAAAACTGATATAAACATGCACTAGGAAAAAGCCAACCCAAAATTGGCTTCCAGAAAACCATTCAAGGTAAAAGTAGTATCAAAAGAGCCGGCAGAAAAAACAAAGGACTTGTCAGGACTTGATACACTACAGAATTGAAAACTAAAAGCACAAAAATGTATGTGGAAATTAGGGGATAACCTGAAGCAATATGGGGCCAGAACCAATGAAAAAAACCCATGTGGAAAAGCCCTAAATTCTAAATTCTGTTCCACATGAGTAACTGCTAAAACAGATTAACATCCCATATAAGGGGGGTGGGGAAACATCATTTTACCACTTTGATAGATCATGGAGAAATATTCACTCCCCAGCTTCTGTTCATATTATTAACAAGGCTTTGCTGCTACACTACTATTAAGTGCATTCTAGGTTGCCAACCTGGGATGAGAAAGGTGCGACCATGACTGAGAAATAAAGGGTGGATTAGAAAGGGTGGTGGTGGAGAGAAATGAAGAGAGCAAAATGAAGATAAAAGAGTAGAAAAGATAAATTAAGAAAAGAGGAAAGGTTGCTTTATTTTCTACAACACACTAACAGGGAAGAACTGGCTGAGCAGACAAAACTATGAATCTGGGTGGAAGGAAAAGAAGAGGGAAACAGACTGCTAGGCTGCAGCCTTGCTAGGAGGCTGCAGCCTGGCAGTGAATGTAGCAACCATGAGTTGTGCTGCCTGATCTTGCCTTGCTCCAGTGCTGGCTTGGTTTATGGGTTTAGCAGGATATGCAAGTGTTTGCCTCCTTGTAGTAAACTTTGCAGTTTTGATATTTAATGTGCTCTGCCTTCCCTGTGCCCCAGTGGCTGCAGTGCAGTACTGCAATAGGAGTAAACTAAATGATGGTGCAGCATGATGCTGGCTTCAGGAACCCTCCAGCTGATGGACCACAGGACTTTTGTTCCCCCAGCTGCCCCCCACAGGCCTGCTAATTTAGATGTGCAACCTGTTATTGGAAATTTCATTCATGTAGCAGGTATGCTTCAAGCGAGGATACATAGTAGGTTCCAGTATTCATTCAGTAAATGGATGCCAGAGTTGCAGTACATTTAAGCTAGCACTGATTATTAGACTTAAACAAATGCTGAGTCATTATGAAAAAATAAATAGTCATACAAAACTTTCACGGAACTAAAGGCCATTTCTTATGTTATTTTTGCCGGCATATGATCTTCAGCAAACAACTTTCCAATATCTGATTGATAAACTTACATGGTTTCCAGCAATATATAATAAAAATAAATGTCAGACAGAAAGAAAGAAAAGAAAGAAAGAAAGAAAGAAAGAAAGAAAGAAAGAAAGAAAGAAAGAAAAGAAAGAAAGAAAGAAAGAAAGAAAGAAAGACCCAAGCTCAAACAAACTCTTTGCAGTCATAAGGATCAGGACATTTTTTGGAGGGGAAAGAAAAAACTGAGATTGTCAGAAAGTTGGGTTCTGCAGCTAATGGTACATTCTGTGCTTTTTCTATGCTTCTGCAGAACTGCATCCATAATCATATAAAGGCAAAACATTTAATCTTTGTATTTGAGTTCCAGCAAATATGGCATTCAAATCATAATCGGTAAAACAGCCCTTATTCTCATAATCTCTGATCAATCTGTTAACATGATTCTGTGTTTTCTGTAAAATAGTCCTGCTCAGAAAGAAGGCTAATATTTTAATCTAGAATATAGATATACTCTGTTTTTAGCCTCCTTTACATTGTTTTCATCTGTTAAAAATGGCAAGATTTAATATTGCGCAGTGACCAATGATGAGTATGAAAAAGAGGGGGAAATGGCGTTAATAGAAATACATGTATGAAGCTGAATACAGTTTTGCAGTTGAGAGCATTATGCGCATTGTTCAAGCACCCCCTTGGATGCGCGAGTATAATTAAGGGTGTATGTGAAAGAGTCCTGAGGGTATTTAGCCTCCCCAGCCTTTCCTTATTTTCTAGCTATCTGAGTAAAGACCCACAATGACCCATGCTGGATTTCCTGTGGAGAATGACGTTGCTTCACTTTCACAGACTGGACAGTTTGAGAATTATCAATGCTAAATGCTCCCTTCCCCCCAAGTCTGTGTATGGTGATTCCTTAGTACTTCCCACCTAGCCTGACCCCTTAACTGAGAGGTCACATCCAGGCATCAAACCCACGCCTCTTGCATGGGAGCACTGAATTCTACCCCAGGCCAGCCTGTTAAATCAGCTCATTTAATTTATACACCATGTTAAGGCCTGGCATTCCATTTCTCATCTCAGGTGCAATTATTTCTTAAAGAAAAACGTCAACCATTTTGTACAGCCCAGAAACCCGACAGTTCAAAGAGGTGAAAACACATTTCTCACCCTCCATAAAAATCTGAAATACCTTTCAAAACCAAGTTTGTAATTGTTACAGACATTTCTGAACCTCTTAATAGTAGATGTCTGGAATGCTGTTGTTTTTTTAAGGTGACATCATCTGTGCCACGGGCATTATGAAATCCTTATGGAAGTGGCTGCAGACTGGTTCCTAATCTGTGTTACTGTGACATTGACAAACATAAAGAAAATGTATAGAATCAGTCAAACTCAAGGTCTGCTTTACAGGAATGATAGAGTTCACTGTGCGTAGAGATAATTAGAAAGTGATAAGTAATCACCTCCCAATTTTCTTGTAAAAATACCGTCTTAATGTAATCAAGATTAGAGAAATCATCACCAATATTTATATCGCAGAACAAAACAATTGTTTACATAAAATATTACTTTCAAAACCCATAGTTAGCCTTGTGAGAAAGTGCCCAACATAATCGTTATGGTATTTTCTACTAAGTCAAGTCAATTGCCTTTTTTACTGAGATCAGCAGGACTTCCTGAGAAGTATTCTTAGGATAGATTTATTCATTTATCGTATGGCAGAGTTACACACAGGAAGCATATAAGAATATAAAATGCGTAACCAAGTAGATAACAACGGTTATGCAGACAAATCGGGCAATCCCACTAAATACTAATATCAAAATTTTCAATCCACTCAGTCACATGTGGGGAGAGTACAAAGAGCTCCAGCACATCTCCCTGGAAAGCACAACGCTCTAAAGATGGGAAATAGTTTGGCAAGCTCCACCACAATCGCATTTTGCCCCATTTATTTATTGTCTTTATTGTTTTTGCAACTGGAGTCACAAACAACAAACCCTCGTCCCACAGGAAAACATGGAAGAATGTAAAGGTCACTACTGCAAAAGTTGCCATGTGATTTGAATTTTGCCCCATTTAAACAACAGGTCTGCACAACTGCCAAAGCCTGTTCATATTCTATTAGCCGTCTTCCATACTTTACGTGGCAAGTCAAATCCTGCAGGCCTCTTGTTGGTGCTTATCAGGTTATGGATATTGGGTGGAACTGATTGCATCCATGTTTGCATTCATTCCCTAGATCAAACTCCGTGGATCAGGGTCACACAGAGGCTAAACAGATGTTTCTGCACACTCGGGGAACTCCTAGGTGTGCAGAAAAAATTGAAATGTTTAAAGAAATGCATAGGAGGTTTAAATTCCCACCAAAATAAAGGCGGTTGAAGGAGTCCGGGAGCCACACTAGGTCCAGCAGTGGCTGCACAGCCTGGGAACCACACAGGTCATGCCGTGAAGCAGTGGCAGAACCCAGGAGTTGGGCTGCGTGGCTGCTGCCAGGCCCAACAGGGCTCTCAGGCTGCACGGCTGCCACTGGGCCCAGAAGTGGCAGTAGCTGCGCTGGAGAGCCGCACTGGGGCAAGTGGCAGTCACACAGCCCAAGAGCCCCACTGGGCCCAGCAGTGGCCCGCAAATCTCTCAGTCCCTTACTTGTTTCTAGTAATAGGCATTGTAATCCTGAGGATATAGGTGATGATTGCTAAATTAATGAGTACTTGGGGGGGGGGTTACAGGAAGGGGAAACAGCTGTTGCATGAGCACAGGTCTGTCCACAGTTCTTTTGATCTAAGTCAAACTAGCCAATCAATGAAAAAGCAAATTGAGGCAGGCTGTGAAAAAATGGTTAAAAATCAATTGCAAATTTAAAAAATAGAGATAACAGCAGACAAAGGGACTCAAGAAGAATATATGAGGGCAGATATGAGAGTAGATAGTGTTATCACAAAACTAACAAACAAAAAAAGAACAACCCACACCCTAAGGCTGCCAATTCCCCCCGGGGGGCGGATTTCCCCCTGCTTTGGAGGCCCGACACGTCAGCCGGATGTGACGTGCTGACGCCGGGCATGCTGGGGGTGGGGCCACAGCCATCTGAGGGGAAAACTCTATGAGCGCGCGCTCAAGACGCCGTCCGGGAGCCCCCCGCCGCAGAACAAAAGGTATTTGGCAACCCTACCACACCCTAAATTTCAGCATAAGTCCTGAAGAAAATAGGAAGGGAGAATTTGATGGGCAACTTCAAAAAACTGTCAGAATTAATCAAAATTATTTAGAATTAATGATAATTGTAAAGCAGACATTGCTGTTTAGAAACTTAGAGATGGTTTAATCTTTTTTAAAAAGCTATTGAATGTAACAATTTAGAATACTGAAATTTAGTGCACAAAGATCCAGGTATTTTCAGACATATAGCTCTAAAAACATATAGCTTTAAGAACATTATCAAGAAGAGAGAACTATGGTCACCTCATAAAGGAATTGTAAGGGTTGGATATAAAATGAAGACAGTGCTGTTGAATTATTTTTAATTCATAAAAACAAAGAAAAAAGGCTAGAAAAACATGAAAGAAGACACAGTGTGTAGGAAAGGAAAATTAATATGTGATAACTTGTTAATTAAAGTTGTTTAATTCAGTTTTTCTCTTAACTTTACTCCTTTATTTTAATTGTGTCTCCTTTCTGTAGCAACATGTTAAAAGTAAAACATAAAATAAAATATTTCGTAAATTCATAAATGAGAAAACTTAATTCTACTATATATCACCAAAGCTTTCAGAAATTTTTATAAAAAATAAGAAACATGGTAACATTTTTCAAGTTTATGATAGTAAAAAGTCAGGAGGAGTAGCTATGTATGTGTGATATACATACACATATTTGTGATTCAAAGATCTGAATTACTACAAAATAGAGGCATATATGGAATAAATAATGTTACTGGTATTTCCTGTACCAAATATAAGTCTGAAAATAAAATCAAAACTGTATTTGAATTTGCAGGAGATATTCTGAAGCCTGTGTGGTATAGTGTTTTACATTAACACATTAGTACTGGGGAATTTGGGCTCGAAAGTCGGTGGCTTTCTCCTCTGGGGCCTGGACCCTTGCGCAAAAGTCCATGCGTGCCACGAACTTGGTGGGCTTCGGGGCTAGATGATCCGTGAGGGCCTTGATGAGATTATCGAAGCTCTCTTCCTCTACCTCCTTGGGCGATATCAAGTTCTGCAAGAGGATGAGGGTATCCATCCCACAAATGTGGATGAGATGGGACCTTTTCATTCCTGCATCAGTGACCTGTAAGCAGGCGAGATAGTTCTTCAGAATCATTACCCACGTTGTCCAGCGCTCCGGGTGGCTCAGGTCAAAAGAGGCAATGCCCTCATGAGAGGTTCCCGCAGGGACGGCGGCGACGGGGGCTGATGACGCGGATGAGGTGTTTGGCTCTGACATTTTCGCTTGTCCGCTTGACCGCTCTGTTTGGCTGATGAAGCTGGGCGAGGTTGGCTGTGAGGCGAGGTATCCAGGCGAAGTAGCGTGGAGCTAGTCTGGCCGGGAGAACAAGCGTGGTGTGGCGGGACGATTCCAGGCGGTGCACAACGATGTGAGGCGGTGCGAGGCGAGTGATGCGCTTGCTGTGCGGGCGAGACGAGGCGCGGAAACGCAGCGAGGCGTGCTGTGAGGCTTGTGGCAAGGCGCGGCGAGGCGAGGCTGCGGCGGGTAGCCGAGGATGAGCAGGCGCAGCGTGGCGAGAGGCTGCTGGTAGTTGACGGAGCGAGGGCAGAGCGATGGAGCGAAGATCCTGGCGAGCGGCGAGGCCCATTCTAACATTTAGTTGCTTCCAGAGCCACATATACAATGAAAGTAAAAACACATTCAGGAGCTGGAGGGGTCCATAAGAGCAAGGCATTCTAAGCAATATGTGCTAAAGTTATATCAAAGTGACCCACTTCATACTCATGCAGTCTGTGCTGAAGGAAGCTGAATTTCTGAAACCTGTACATTATCTTTTATGATGCCTAACTCTACCTTTTTTATTAGTTTGCTTTCTATGTTCTGGATTTTGCTAGATACGAGCAAGGAGCTATGCAGGATGCTGAAGCACAACCCTGACCACCAAAAATCTTTCTTACTACAAAAGTTCCTGAAGTTTTTAGGAGGCATCACTCAAACATTTTCAAGTAGATCTCTACAGACATAAGTAGGAGGACTTTGCTTTTAAAAAAATAAATCCTCACTACTCAGGAAGCTGTCTGCTGTGGCTAATGCCTCTCCATTTATTAGCTAGGGTTGCTAGGTTCCTCCTGGCAACCAGCAGGTGATGGGGGGACTTACCAGGAGATGGAGGGAGGCCCAGGCACCTTTGCCATTGATGTGGCTGTTACTTCCGATGTATACTGGAAGTGACATCATCATGCTGTGATGCCGTGGTTGTTGAGGCGAGTGTGGGATAGACACTTTGTGTTCAATCCCTTCAAGTTCCACAAATCTTTTAAATTCTGCATTGTAGTATTCTCCACCCACATCAGTGTGTAAGCTTTGGAGTGCTTGGCCAAACTTGTTTTTAATCGTGGCCACATAGCATTTGAATTTATTGAACATCTCATCCTTGCCCTTCATCATATACACAAAAGTATATTTTCTTTTGTTTTCAATAAAAGTCACAAAGTATTTCTTCCCACCACAGGGTGGCACTAGTGGGCCAACAAGATCACTATACAGTGTCTAGGAACTTCTCATTGTGATTAGTGGACTTCCCAGTGTACTTTGGAGCAGTCCCCTTTGCTTTGAGACATGTGTCATAACTTAGAGCTTGGCCAAACTTGTTTTTAATCGTGGCCACGTAGTATTTGAATTTATTGAGCGTCTCATCCTTGCTATTCATCATATACACAAAAGTATATATCTGTTTGTTTTCAGTAAAAGACACAAAGCATTTGTTCCAGACATTAGAAACTCTCGGTCTGGGGCAAATGATGTTCTGTATTCTTGGTATTGGGGGGGGCAACAGTGGGACGGTTTCTAGTGTCCTGGCCCCACTAGTGGACCTCCTGATGGCACCTGGTATTTTTGGCCACTGTTTGACAGTGTGTTGGACTGGATGGGCCATTGGCCTGATCCAACATTGGCTTCTCTTATGTTCTTATGTTCATTCTGGTATATGGACGAAAACTCTATGGTAAAAATGGCTTCTAGCATAGAGTTTTTGCTCAAATATCAGAGCATCACCCAGATGTTGCTGATGTGATGGCGTCACTTCCAGTGCACATCAGAAGCAATGTCACCATATCACTGACGATGTAGCCTGGGCCTCCCTCTCTTTCCATGTGAGTCCCCCCCCCCAATGGCCAGCTGATTGGCAGCAGGGGGTGGGTCTAGCAACAGGGGACTCTCACCTCCATTGATGGGGCTGACAACCCTAGTATTAGCTAATGCCTCGCGGCATTTCTGTGCAGCTGCAGCATACACACAGCCCTGAATATATCATGGCATGTGAGCAATAAAGAGGGCAATAAATAGGGAGGCCAGAATTTAGTTTTTTCTTTGTAAATTCTTTGTAAAGATATACACATAGCTGTCACTTCATCTCCTGTTCCAGATATTCCCCTCTGCTGTCTGAGATAAGCGATGATTGTACATGATTCAAACAGAACACTTTGTCAGAATTTCTCCTAAATTAAACAAATCCCATGAAAATCAACAGCAGAAGGAGAGAAAAGAGGCCCTAAAATATATTCAGGCCGTTGTATATGGAAGCCGATAACAGAGTGGACAGTTTTTTTATATTAGGGATTTGACGGATTAAAGAAAGGTTAAGAAAAAGCATTGCCAAAAAGATAAATCCTAAGATCTCTTTTGAGCTTTTCCAAATGCTCTTTCAAGATCAGAGCATTTCTGAGAGAGGGAAAAGTGCTTTAAAGTGCTAATTGTCCTCTTTAAAAAAAATGGGGGGGGGCCTTTTACAGCCAGCCAAGTGCTTGCATGGTCCTGAGGCTGTTCTGTGATGCTCGACAGAGGCAGAGTGTATTACTGCTGCCTGTCTGATTGATTATTCACCTCTCAATGGCTGTAGGATCCCTGGGATAAGTGACTTAGCCATTTCTGATCACCTGCCTAAAAGAGACCACCTCAAACGCGGTGCTTTTCAATGGTGTCAGCTCTATTGTGAGTCATTAAGATTTAGAAATCAAGCGATGTGCACATACATGTGGGAATCACCCCTTCTCTGGAGGGGCCAAGTGCGTAGATGCGTTAGTCAGTAGCAGCAGAACAAGATTTCTGAGTATCTCATTAAGTGAGCTTTTACTCATGACAGCTAACACCCCGGAAAATGTTGTTGGTCTTGAGGACGCTGGTGGTGGAAAGTGCTGCCAAGTCACAGCTGACTTATGGCAACCTTGTCAGGTTTTCAAGGCCACAGACGTTCAGAGGTGGCTTTGTCACTGCCTGCCTCCGCCTTAGTATTCCTTGGAGGTCTCCCATCCAAATAATGGCCAGGGCTGACCCTGCTTAGCTTCCAAGATCTGATGAGACTGGGGTAGCCTGGGCTGGCCAGGTCAAGACCGTGAAGGTGCTACTGGACTTGAATTTTGTCCTGTTCGTCTTAAGTGGATGGTGTAGCTGAGAGCCTTCCATTTTGTCAGTGACCTCAGTGTTGGCCTTCAGCACTGTCAGGGCAGAAAGGAACATTTCTACAGAACTGTCTATTTCAGCATTCTGCATAGGAAAAGAAAACCAGTCCTCCATTTTTCCTTTAGGGTCCCTCAGGGACACACACACTAAATCAGGCGGTTGGTACAGAAAATGCCCGTGGCTGCTGGAGTGTCAGGCGGTGGAAACCAATGTTCACCACCAGCCATCAATATCAGTCTGTTGGGTTCTCCTCCAGCATAACCCTCCAGGAACTTTGTCAGTCTCTGTGGATGAAAGGAGATGGCAACTGGGAGCAGAAAACGTCTTGTCCCTACTCCAGATGCTTGCAGCCTCTGCAATAGAGTTGTATCCTTGTTTCAGCTAGTCTTTTCCTCATGATCCTGATAATTCCATTAAGCAAAATAATTGTTGCTCTTGCACATGAGCCCTGAGAAGTAGATCAGAATGAATGATGATTAACTGTCAGTGTAACACCACATTCAAATGAAGATTCAGAGGAATGGTGGCTCAATGGAAGAGCCTGTGCTTGGCATTTGGAAGATCCTGGGTTCAATCCCCGGCATCTCCATTTAAGAGGACCAGGCAGTAGGTGATGTGAAAAACCTCTGCCTGAGACCCTGGAGAGCCGCTGCCAGCCTGAGTAGAAAATACTGATCTTGATGGACCGATGGTCCATCAGTATAGGGCAGCTTCATGTGTGTTCCAAGATATGGACCTAGTTCTCTGCAGTCCAAGTCTATGGAACTCACTGGGTGGCCTTCAGTAACTAATTATTTGACCACTTACTCACATACATTCTGCCCATCAAGATCTTCAGCAGAACCACTAGGGGATCGCAAGCGATCAGATCTTCCCTACAGTGGTGCCTTACTTGTGGACACCCCCACAGCTGTTCCCCAATGCCTAGCCTTCTTACTTTTGGCAGCAAATTTTATTGTTTTATTGTTGCCCCAAGCTATTTTCTTGAAGTGTTTTTGACTGAATGGCTGTTGTTGTATGTTAACATTTGCAACGAGACATTGTAATCACCCCGTCCCCAAGTCTACTGATTCATGGTGCCAAGAGAAATCACAGAGCAAGGAGAAACCTGGCTGACAAAGTCCTTTACAAATACTGTGCAGCACAATTCCATTATCAACAGGCAATAAGTACCACGGAGTCTCCAACATAGCTCATTTTGCCAACTCACTGTAATTTGCAAAGATTCTTTCATTCAAGATCACTGTAATCCTTGCCCAGGAAACTCTCTAACAAAAACGTCTTACCTTCTTTGGGTAGTGATGGGCCAAGAATTTGAACCTATTATCATGCTACCATTCCCTCCTGATCCAACTAAAGACTTAAGCCCAACAGCCCTGTCCCAAGTTCGAGACTGGTTTTAGAAACAAATTTCCTGTCTGATAGTCCTTATCCATTGCTGACAGTGCCCAAAACCTTCTGGCTGAGTTACGCAATTTTAACAAGTCAGTTGGCAGCAGGCTGAGTCATATGATATTCCTGTAAGTCACCTCCTAAATGAGTGCATTGCACTCAATATATTTGATGTGCACATCTTCAATAAACTTTGTTCTTTAAGACTAGCTGGGTGTTTCCAAGAGTGTAACACAATCAGGGTTTGAGGCCTAAGTGTCCGGTTTTTCATGCAATAATCTTCCAATGAGGCCAATTCACACAACTAAATTGATGAGATAAGAATATGAGGAATTTCACATTACCCTTTTAAAGTCAGTTTGAAGCCGTTTTTGATCCGTCGTGGAGTAAACTGGTATAGGGCTGCCATTTCATACATGGCTTTCTCCTACCGGCTGGATCTGAAGCGGTTTGCCATTTCAGACTGCACTGCTTTTCCCCGCTTTTTCCTGCCGTTTTTCGCCCGAGCGGGCGATCTCCGGCTTTTTTTTTAAACATTCACTTTAGAGCGCTATAGCGCTATAACACAGCACTCCAGGCATTCCAATGGGGTTGCTATAACGCTGTTTTGCTGTTGTGTTATAACGCTATAGCGCTATAAAGCGAACGTTTAAAAAGTCAGAGATCACCCACACGGGCGAAAAACAGCAGGAAAAAGCATTTCGGATCCAGGAGAAGAAACTGAAGACTACTTGGAAGTGGTTTACAGGTAAAACGGTTCAGCCCCGTTTCCTGAACGGGACAGAAGCGTTTGTGTGTGAAAGTACAAATATATTCCGGTAAGGAAACGGTTCTAAAACGGTTCTCTTTGAAATGTTAGACCAGAAACCATTTGGGAACCGTTCCTGAACTGGAATATATTGCCTGTCTGAAATTCCTCTGTGTCGAGCACATCTGGACTGAATGAATTTACAACTCAACCAGCTCATAACTCAACCAACATTGGGTGTGCCATCACTCATACCACATTTGGCCACTGAGAGATCAGGATTGGCCCATCCATTGGGCATGGTACATGTACCCCAGTGACTGACCCCAGAAGAACCATTTAGAAATAAACTCCTGAATGTCCTGACATTGCTGGAGGAGGGATTTGGCTTTTTATGAAGCAATGGGGACACCTTCACTGTCAAATGAATTATAGCACGCTCAATAATCAGCCTTGGGCTTCATTAATCTGTTGTTGGTGGGGTGACATTAAATGGTGTCTGCCTGAAAGAACAAAAGAGTAGTGTTACCAGAATTAAGGTGTTTTGTCGCTCTAGATCATAGTGTCTTTTTATGGTGTCACTGCTATAGATCATGGTGTCTTTTACATAGTGATATGGAATTTGAGTGGGAATTTAGACAAGGAAGGCAAGACACTCCTGTGATATTTATCCTCCATGTACAATATTTACAAATGTACTCCCTTGCTCAATAAAGAATCAGAAAAGGTAAGAAATGGTAGAGGAAGCATGTGCCCAGCACACCAGCATTTTCAGAATATGAGACCTATATAGGGTTGCCAGGTCCCTCCTGGCAACCGGGAGGGGATGGGGAGGGGACTTACCGGGAGCAGCACGCGGGCTCATCCAGTCTACAGTGACATGTCTACATCACTGTGCATGTGACCCGGAAGTGATGCTTCACTTCCAGGATGCCGGGGCAGCACTCTTATATTTTTTTTGGGGGGGGGGGGAAACCAATGGTAAATTTGACTTCATAGAGTTTTTGCCCAAATACTAGAGTGTCGCCTCCCAACATCCCAGATGGGATAGTGGCACTTCTGGGACATGTGGGATGCACATAGATACATCATTGCACCTGGGAGGACTTTCCTTTTTTGGGGGGGGGGGGAAAGATCCACCTGCTGGCCAGCTGATTGGTGGCAGGGAGGTAGGGCCTGGCACCGGGGGACCGCTGCCTTCACCAGGGGGTCTGGCAACCCTAGACCTATAAGGAATCCTAATTTATGCCCACAGTGTTCACCAAAAAACTTACATAGGAAAGTGGCTTTTTATCTGAGTTCCAGGGAATTTGTAAGGGCATATTAAGAGATCCTCGATAAAAAGATCAGTGAAGATGGACAAGAGAGCTTGCCAATCACTGCTAATCTTAGTTTGCAAGGCACGGCCACTGGAGAAATTTGCATATTGCATTTCCACACCAAGCAACTGTGAAACTGAACAGGCCTGGTCCCCAGAATCCTGTGCAAACCCATGGGTTCTGCTGTGTAGTGGATATATGGGAGCTCATTGGAGACAACTGCCAGGAAAGACTTCCCTGAAGGTAAAAAGTTTGAAATCCACTGATCTGCCATCACCACCCAAGACAAGATGTGCAAAACTGTTCCCTCATCCATGAAAGCCACCTGGCACCATTCCTTCCTGGCCTCCAGACACTGGTCAGAAAGACCATTTTGTTTAGACAGGGGCAGTCTTAGTAATTCTGGGGCCCTGGGCAAAAGTCCAGAATGGGAGTCCAAAACCACTGCCACCCCACCACCAACCCCACCACTAGGGCCAAGCAAGGGGTGGTCCTTGTCCGTTTCCAGGTAGGCTGGAGCCGTTTCTGGAAGCCAGATATCCGAGCACCAGCTAGCGGGGTATGAGTACTGGCAGGAACCTGTTTGTCATCTCCTTTGCCCTCCTCCTTGGGGGGGGGGCAGGGCCAAGGGCAGAACTCGCCTGTGTTAGCCAAGGGGCAACAGAACTCAGCTGTGTTTGATTTAAATTAAATGTGCAATGATTTGTATGATGTTCTGCTTAAGTTACATTGTGTTCTATAGCTGTGCTGACTTTTGCTGCTTTTACTGGCTGAATTGTTTTGCTTCTTTATTCTAAAAGTTTAAATATTTTGTCTATGTTTTATGTCAATATTGCTGGTCGATAATGTTTTCAATGGCTTTTTAAAATCATTGCTAGCCCCTTTGAAGGTCCTGTGATCAACAAGTGAGGTCAAATATGGGCAACAATTGCCCTCATTCCTATTATATATTTGTACACTGCCAGACAAAGTTTAGGAAGAGCTTAGGGTGGTACATAGTAGCTTTATTATATGCCTGATGTATAAAGGTGCCTTACTATCATTATTGGTTCGTTCACTGTGAATGTGATTCTGGGTGTTTGCATCATGGTGATCAAGTTTATGACAAGATCAGTATTCTAATTCAGATATTTTGATTTGAATAAGAGCCAGATCCCATGAATATCGAAGAGAGCTCTATGAGGGACTAAAATGTACCTCAGCTTTCTCCCCCCCCCCCAGTATTTTCTCTGCAACAGTTACAAATGTAACTCAAGCATACTGAAAACCACTCTCTGCCACACAAGATTTTCCCCTTTAAGTGCCGGATTAGGAGACCCAGGGTTTAAATCCTCTCTCTTGTCATAAAACTTTCAGGCCAGTCACTCCCTCTCAGCTTAATCTACCTGTCAGAGTTGTTTCAAAACCAAATTGGAGAGGGGGAGAACCAAGTATGCTTTCCAAAGGAGCAAACGCTACACTACATTCATTCACACTAGTTTGTTCGTATTCCCTGTACGTACTCAGTAAAATAGAAAAGTACGCTCAAAACACGTAATGCTGTACTTCTGTGGCACAATCCATCTGAAGCTAATGACATTTAAGTCCCAATGGGAGAAATTTAAGCAGATGCCGATATTCCACTGAAATAAATTGGAAATAAAAGGGTATACATTGTTTCCTCACATGAAAGCAACAGTGTTGAAAATAGCCCTTAATGCTTATTGCACAATATGTCCACCAGGGGGCCCCTTTAGACTGCGACACAAGTGAGCAATGCCCACAGAGGGAGGCTGTGTTACCTGTGAATCCGGTCTGACAATCACACACATAACCCGATGCTCTGTAGTAGCTGAACTCCAAGGGTAGCTCTGGAATTCTTCCATACCAGTCTGACCATGATAATTCCACACACACACTCCCATGGAGGCATGGATTACTGCTACACTCGTTCACATCAGTTTCACAGAAAAACCCTGTATAACCTGTGGGATCAACAACAGCAAGAGCAGTTATTGTAATTTAGGCCTATTTAGAGCATCTGATCATGATTTGTTTCCTATTTGCGCCTCTGATATTAACTGGGGAAGCAGCACAATTTTCCACCCAAGGCAGTTAATATTGCAGAATATTTCACAGGCTACAAAGGATTTATTTGCTTCATTTATACTACACGTTGGTGACCCAGATCGACGTACACAGTTCTCCTGGCCTCCATTTCATCCTCACAATAACCCTGTAAGGTAGGCTAGGCTGAGAGTGTGTTATTGGCTCAAGGCCACCCAGCAAGTTAAACCTCTGTCCTAGTCATTCTCCTGTCCTCCATCTTCACAACGACCCTATGAAACAGGTTATGCTGGCGTGTAACTGGCCCGAAGTCACCCAGCCAGCTTTGATAGCAGAGTGGGGATTCGAACCTGGGTCTTGCACTCAAGTCCGACACTCTAATCTAGTCTGACACTCTAACAACTACAGCACACTGGCTCTGGATGAGGCAGAAAGGAGTGAGAGAGGCTGTGGGAGAGCATGTGGATTTCTCTTTGTGCTAGTAGGGCTTTGTCTTATACTCTGAATGTGAAATCAGTGAGAAAATATTTAAATTTGAGTGAGAGATGCCTCAAAACCATTGCGTCAGATTGGTCAATATGTCCCCATATGTGTGGTGGGCAGCAGGATTGTCTCTCTGCTACCTAATACCCCTCCCCCATTTTCAGCACTGACAGTCATTAATCACCCTGGGGTGCCTCATTTATGTAGGGTACATGCATATCCGGATCACACAATCAATTCCACAGTAAAAATCTGGGGAATCAGCTGCACAGACTGGTCATATATGCATTGGAATGCATTCACATATATCCTATTGAAATGTTATACACCACTCCCTTCAGGAGGTGGGGCAGGGGACTGTCAAGAAAGGCAGGCATGCTCCCATTCCTCTCTCACTCCCCACCATGCATAGGGAACAGATTGGTGGATTTATTATCCAAACTAGTCCATGGACTCAGAAGGCAGCTTGTAGTTCAGTCACATAACCTTTTCAAATGATGCACATGTGGGGGGGGGATCACAATTGCAACCCACAACCTATGTGTATTCCTTGGAAGTCAGTTCAGCAGCTGTTTGCAAGTGGATTTTGCCATTTTACACAGCAAAATCCAGTTGCATAGTGCACTGAAAGTGCATTATTTACTGTGTGTGAAAGCACCTGTGTACAGCTGTGTGCAATTAGGATCATGCCGAGAGTGTCTTGAACCTGTACACTTCTTGTGTAGGCTCTTTCGAGATAGTCCAGTGGACACATGTAGGTTGGGGCACAGCTTGTGGTCATGATCTCACCTCCTCCCACTATCAGTTGCTATTTATCCTCTTCTTCCTTTATGAAAAGGGCTACCGTCTTTCAGCCTGCAGTCACTGATGCAAAAAACAGGGCCATCTGCAATCTTGCCCTTTTAGCATTGTTTCTTTTTGGTTCCCAGCAGAGACTGTGAGGGCAGGGCTGCGTAGAGTCAGTGATTCCGTGCCAGTGCAGAAGAGCTTCAGAATGTGGTAGTCATTTATATTGTTCTCATGTGTGTGTTTTTTTAAGCAAGTTTCTATCCCATATGGCTACGATGAGGGACTTCAAAGCATATTAGCAATGCTTCTTGAAATCTACAAAGCCATAGCAGAATTATATAGGATTTCTGGTAGTCAGGGCTGAAGCATTAAGTGTCCCGCATAGTTCACTGATATCCCATCAACAGAATAAATGTTCATCAATAGAATGAGCTTACTGAGGCTCTCTGTAAAAATCAGTTTCATGTAACTAGTTATCAGAGTCACAAAACCAGGTTTCTTTTGGTTCAGAATGCGGGTTTCCTTGATGCAGAATGTATATGTACACAGAGATGTTATGGGAGGGGGTGAGAAAAAGAACAGCTTACCTGGCAAACAGTGGCAAAAATAGCTCTCTGCTGTGTCCTCGCAAGTAGCGTTGTTATGGCATGGGTGTGACCAGCATAAAGGAATGGGAGTTTCACAGTGCAGGCCCATATGTCTTCCGTCTGTACAGTTGCAGCTGTATCTGCGGGGGGGG
>NW_015162513.1:230622-237908 GCF_001447785.1 Gekko japonicus | reverse complement strand
TTGTTCAATTCAAGCAGAATAGGGAATTCTAACAGACTGTCACATCTGTTCCCTTGCGATAGGGCGAGGCAATGGCTTGCATTTTCAAGGTTCGCTTCCAAAGTATCTAAAGCATTTCAATGTAAAATGTTTCTATTTTTTTTTTAAAAAACCCACTCTTTTCTTTGCAGTTTTCAAGAATTACAGTTGTTGATTCAAAAAGACATGACATGAAAACTCAGGACTATTTTACAGAGGTGACAGGGCCTCTCACTTGGCTGTAGCACACCAGACTGTGTATAAGAACTCACATGATCTATCCTTTATCTTGGAAAATTCGCAGCACAGGAAAAAAACTAGAATGTCGGGAAGAAGAGTTTTAGTCCAAACTTCTCCCTGACATGCCGGTTTTCTACATGTAGGGAATTTTTTTATAGGGTATTCAGACATGAGGGGAGGGGAGGCAGCTTGGTATAGGCCAGTGTTGTCAGATCTCTTAAGCTAAGCGGGGTCGGTACTTGGAAAGGAGACCACCAAGGAAGACTCTGCAGAGGAAGGCAATGGCAACCCCCTCTGCATCTCACTTGCCTTGAAAGCCCCTTGCTGAGGTCGCCATAAGGCAGCTGTGACTTGACGGCCCTTGACACACACATTCAGTCACGAGAGCTTGCCTGAGCAGGCTAAACTGGTACAGCCCAGACACTGAGTTGGCACTTCACTGAGAACCAAGCCACGTTTGACCGGTGTTAATTAACAAGTACATCTTTTCCACAAGAACAAATATCAAAATGCCTAGATTTTGATACTTTAATATTGTTTCATAACATAGAACTTCCTTGGATTGATCCTGACCAGAGAATAACATACTTTGTAGTGCTAGTTGTAATTTAGAGACACGTCCTTGTGAGGAACATAGAAAATGGGAGTTTACAGAGGATCCCAGCTGGCTAGGGCTGTCAGGTTCTTGCAAGGTGCAGTGGATTCCCTACTCTGGCTTCCACTTCCTGCTGCCACTCTGGTGGCCAGTGGAACAAAAAACGTTTTAACAAATCTCTGACCACTGATGGCCTTAGGGCATTTCCGAAAAAAAACCCCAAAGGGACGTCAGGCCGCGCTAGGAATCTCTGGAAACTTGGTGGTTAAAGCCATGTTATTTCTGGCAATTCCTATAGTGGACTGATGTCACTTCTGAGTTCCCCAGGAAATGATATAATTCCGTTGGCAGATGATGCCCCCCTCATGTCCCCGCCCCTCATAAACTCCTGCTGGTTGCCATCCCAAGCAGAGTGCCAGCAACCTTACTACTGGCTTAGAGGTAGGGATCCCAAGTCCCCCCGGGGGGTGGGGAAACCCCCGCCCCAGAGGCCCGTTCCCCGGCGGCGCCAGATCGGGCCCCGGGGGGAACTCCACCCCAACATGCGCATCACCCGGAAGTGACGTGGGCACGCCGGGGACGCTGGGGGCGGGGCCATGGCCATACAAGGGAAAACTCTATGGTTTTCCCTTGTATGGCCGTGGCCACGTCCCCAGCGTGCCTGGTGTCCTCCCGTCACTTCTGGGTGACGTGCGCGCGCGCACAAGACGCTGGCCAGGAGCCCCCCGCTCCCGGCGAAGATAGACTTGGCAACCCTACTTAGAGGGGAGGAGGTGCCAGCAGTACAACTTAGAGAGCATTCTGGGAAGATAGGAGACTACTGCATTTATTTGGCAATAAGCGATTACATTTACCAACAATGACGGAAACCCTAACTTACTGCATACTTGATTTGCTTTGAAAACCTAACTCAACACGGGGTCTCTCCTGAAAGTGGCCTCTGCATATTGCAGCTGATGCTGACAAAAGCTTCATTTTGATGTACCTGAAGAGAGCAGAGATCTGATCCTCACATGAGAAAGATCAGTTCAGTGGATGGCTTTACTGGAGCATACTGCACAGGGGCATGAGTAACAGCTATTCAGGCAGAATAGGGCATTCTAACTCAGAGTCATTAAACAGTATCTAACAGCAGCAGATCTGAATGTTTCAGATGCATGATCTATTATTTGTAACAGGGCTAAAAATACAAAGGAGATCAAAATTGTGCTTGTCAAGTGGCATTTGTTACCGAACTAACTGAACTATACAAACAGAGTCATATCAAGGAAGTATTTGGCAAATATATTTGGATGGTAAAGTGTAACAAGTAGACTTCCTTTGATCAACTATGGGTTGTTGTTTTTTATGAAGCAAGCTTGCCAACATCTTCTCAGATCTAAAAAAAATTATTTTAGCATCTTTGCCAACATCATAAACAGGCTTTTTAGACATTGCTACACCATCTTTAGAGAAATCCTTATTTCCAATTCGGAAACAAAGAACTATCCTAATTGTTACATTCAGAATGCATGCAATAGTAACCAAACAGAGTTTTTACAATGGGGGGGGGGAACCCACTTCTCATGGAGCAACCATGATCAGAGAACAAAGGAGTATGGTTTTAATATAGAGTTTTTGGTGATAACTGCAGGCTGTGGAAGGTCAGTAGTTCAGCAGTTTGAGACCCGGGTGCCACATGATGGAGTGAGCTCCCATCTCTAGTTCCAGCTCCTGCCAACCAAGCAGTTCGAAAGGAAGAAATTGCAAGTAGATAAATAGGGACCACTTCGGTGGGAAGGTAGCAGCGTTCCGTGCACCTTGGTGTTTAGTCATGCCGGCCACGCTGTCTTTGGACAGCGCTGGCTCTTCGGCTTTGAAACTGAGATGAGCACTGCAACCCTAGAGTCGGACTCGACTGGCTTTCGAGCAAGGGAACCTTTACCTTTACCTTTTTACAGCAATGTGACATCACTTTTGATTTTTTTCATGGAAGTGATGTCATAGTACACCACTGGCACCCCTCCCATGTTCCTGCCCTCCATCTCCCTCTGCACGAATATACAAGGTCATTGTGGCAGTGGATGGTAGAGGAAGAGCTTGAGAAAATGGTAGCGGGGACCAGATGCAGCCCATAGGCGGCCAATGGGCCATTCCTTGAAAATCATACTACTGACTCCCCAGCTTTCAACTTGGAACATAAAAAATAAGCAGCTCTGAGAAGTGGAAGTATCAGCCTTCCTGCTTCCTCCATGGCACTGCAGGTGACTCTGAGAAAAGCAGCCTTAATATACCATCAGAATTCTGGAGTAAATGGAATGATGAGCCTCTTTTAGGAGGGGGGAAAATTAATTTCTACAATTTGGCTGAGATCAGTTTTCAGTATTCCAGGTAGGCCTCAAATTCTATTTGAGATCAATGAAAGACCAAATATTTGGCTGGCAAACAGAGCCAATAGTCTCACATTTGCAGCCCATCTGACACAGAGGAGATTCCAGTATATTAGGATAGATGACAAGTGCCGGCCATCTCCTGAGAATGCATACCTGTTGACATCGTCTATACATTCACCCCCATTGAGGCAGGGTTGACTTGCACACTCATCAGTGTTAACTGCGCAGGTATCACCATGGAAGCCAAGTGGACAGGAGCAGTAATAGCCACCCAGACTGTCATGACAACTTCCACCATTGAGGCAAGGCTCTGACAAACACTCATCAATTTCCAGCTCACAGTTGGTACCTGGAGAAAAAGAATTGGTGAAAAATTAATTTTGCAGGATGCACATGCGGGGGGAAACACACACCTATTTTGGAAAGTGTTTTCTATTTAGGTTGTGGTCACATGCATGAGTTAAAACGGGGGAAGCGAAGCTTTTCCCTCCGGAGGAATTTGACCCACAGTCCTTTGGAGCTGAGAGTGCAGCCTGCCACTGCATGATCAGATGCAACCGTGGGTGAGTTGGGGGGGGGGTGTTTGTCGTTTGTTTCCGATGCACTTAAACAAGGAATCGATGAATAGCGCCTCCACATTGAGGTCTCCCTATGGAGTGTGTGATGATGCCCATATTGAGAGGGGAGGAACAATGGCATGGAGTCGGGATGGCCTAATCAGACCATCCCGACGCCATGAGAGCGTGCTTTAGCAATCATACAGGGGAAAGTCCATCCGTGGCTTGTAGCAACCCATTTGCTACTGGACTTTCCCCGGAGCCTGTTTACTCTGCTTCTGCGGCGGAGCAACACGGGTTGCTGTCAGCTGCGGGATGCTTCCCAGATGTTCGTGTCTGATTGTGCCCTTTAAATCTGCCTGGCATTCACACCTATGGCGTGGCTAATTGTGCGTATGATCGCAGCCTTAGAGGATTTAGCAAGATGCAAGAACGTTCTAATTCTCAGATCCTACACTTATTTTTATTCTAATAAATCTGGTTGACATCTATGGGAGCAAGAAGTTCAGACAGTGGCCAATAGATGGTTAGATGGTCAATGGCTATTGACTTGGATGTGGGATGACATACAACATGTATCAGCAGTTTGCATTATGGTAGCGTTAAAACAGTTTTCACAGTAAAGAGAGTCAGTGAGATACATTTTCTTGCTTTCTAAATGATGCTACAACAGCTAGGCCTAGTCTAGAGACAAGAAGAAAATGCTTCTTGCACCAGGATTGAGTTTTGCCCTGAATCTTCTACCAGATAATACATAATTTTAGATAATTTTAGATGATAAATAGATCCTTCGTAAGCACTGGGAAGGCTCAGATTATGTCTGTTTCTCACAAAATAGTGGCACTTGGTTTGCTGAAAGCAGAAGCTGATCTTTTCTCCTATGTGCTGTGGTTCTTATGGCCTGGCTATGCCCTTGGGCCTGGAACTTTGTTCTTTCCACAGTCAGTTTCCTGAACCCCAATGCACTGTCAGTGCTACTTGGCTTTCTGTACTTTCAGAAAGGGGGGGGGAGTCTGGGATAGAGTTGCCATGTTGAGAAATTCCTGGAGGTTTGGGAATACAGCCTTAGGAGTGAAGAGTTTGGGTAAGGGAAGGATCTCAGTGCCATAGAGCCTACCCTCCAAAGCAGCCATTTTCTCCAGGGGTACTGATCTCTGTAGTCTGGAGATGCACCTGGAGGCTGCCAAGCCTTGGCTGGAAATAGCTACATGGGCTGCGGTCACACGGAACATTAGCCACGCAAAAGAGACGGAAGACAGGCGGATTTTCCGGGCGCAATCTCACCGGCACATCTGGGAAGCGTAGGGCTTCTGTGGCACAACCAAGGCTTCCCACCAAAAACGCGCAGCAAAAAACTAGTACCTCGGAGGTACTAGTTTCCAGAAACCGCAGGGCAAGGGCGGGCGTCTGATCGCGTTTCCGGTGGCATCCGGCGTCCGCCCATGTCCCCTTGCAAAAAAGGTTCCCCCCCCAAGTCTCCGTGGATGCGCACACGCACCCAACGGAGCATGCGCATTTGTCGTGTACACAAAAAAAGAAAACCAGTTTGCCTCACCGCGCGCTTCTTTGTTGCGCGCAGGCTTGTCCTGTGATCGGCGCCTCTCCCTACGCACGGAACCTCCACGGTACCTCCACAGGACCTCCACGGGAGGTCTGATCACTTAACCGCGCGTTAGTTTGCCTCGGGGCAAACAGCCACGCTCCCCCCCTCACATTTTCCTGCCCGTGTGACCGGAGCCATGGTTTAGCTGCTAGAAAATCTATTAGACTCCTTAGCCAGTTTGGTGTAGTGGTTAAGTGCACGGACTCTAATCTGGGAGAACCGGGTTTGATTCCCCACTCCTCCACTTGCACCTGCTGATGTGACCTTGGGTCAGTCACAAGCTCTGGCACAGCTGTCCTTGAAAAAGAGCAGTTTGTGTCAGAGTTCTCTCAGCCCCACCCACCTCACAGGGTGTCTGTTGTGGGGAGGGGAAGGGAAAGGAGTTTGTAAGCCGCTCTGAGACTCCCAAGTGAAGGGCGGGGTATAAATCCAATCTCTTCTCTTCTTCTTCTTCTTCTTAGTACAACTTTTCATTTAGATATGATTATAAATCTTGACAAAGCAACCACTTATCAATTGTCAAAATTACCATGACGGAAGCTGAAAACATTAGAACTGCATGGAAGCAAGCTTCCAAGGAAATACACCCACCCTCACACCCCAAATAAAACAAAAATTGTTCAAATGAGGCGATATTTAAATTATCTCAACCACTACATGTATAAAAAGGGGGAAATATTTATTAAAAATAATTTATAAGGATTAAGATGCCAATTTGTTGCTGGCTTGATTATGGTAATACACTTTACATGGAGCTGTGCTTGAAGGCAGTCCAGAAGCTCTAAGAAGTCCAGACTGCAGTGGCAAAGTTGCTCTCTATAGCCAGCTTATCCAGTGCTGAAATATTTTTACTGCCTCTTTGTTTCTGATCCCAATTTAAGGTTTTGCATTTGACCTCCAAAGCCCTTTGTGGCCTAGGTCCTGGTTGTTTAAAGGACCACCAAACTTTCAAGGTCTACGCCTGGATACTGTGTTATCTCATGCCCTCTCCACAGTGTCACCACTGTCTGAGGTAAATGGTCATGAGCGATACAGACTTTTCAGGGGCTGACCCCTCCACAAATCAACTTTTAGGAAACACTCCTCCTTTCACTGAACCTGGTCCTTTTCTTGGGTGGTTTTCGGGGGGGAGGGGCTCCAGGCAATTTTTTATAAAAAATTGTTGGCTTTTCTTTGAGCAGTTTTTAGTTTTGTTTAGGGGATTTTTGCTTCCCCTTACTTCTTTTCAGCTCCTGATTGGCTACATTCTAATTTTCAATAGGGTGCCATGACCATCTATTGAATTAATGGTTTAATTATTGCTGCAACAATTTAAAATTTTCAGTATTTCTTTCAAAACTTTTTTGAGAATTTGTGGGATATTTAGTAAATATGATGGAGTATATTTTATTAAGAATTATTTTGTATTTGGTTTGTTACTAATATTTACTGTCATTAATTGCTTTGGGAATTCTGGTGAAGAGGTGGCATACAGACAAAGCCACCATGGCCATATAGAGAAAGGTAGACTAGAAATAGCATACTGTAATTAAATAAATAGATAGCTTGGATGTAGGAGCAATGCACATGCAGCTGCCCAGAAGCATTTCGTAAGTGTTTATTGCATTTGATAGAATGGACAAGGTGTTTTTTCCCTTGCAGTGGCTGTCCTTGCCAGGGAAGTTGTCAGGGAAGCATTGACCCAGGTTCTTATTTGTGACATTAGGAGTACATTTAGGTCTTAAATGTGTCTTCACTTTCTTCAGTTGTGTCAAAATTCTTAAAAACAAAACAAGTTTTTTCTGCTCACCCAGAAACATCCTTTTCCCTTTGTCAGTTCAGCCTGGATTTTTCTGTAATGATAAAAATATGACAAATGGATGCTAGGATTTTGGCCGCCACTCACCCTTATAAGTTGCTGC
>NW_015162513.1:205531-229481 GCF_001447785.1 Gekko japonicus | reverse complement strand
GAGATGAGCACCGCAACCCTAGAGTCGGATTCGACTGGCTTTCGAGCAAGGGAACCTTTACCTTTACTTTTATTTATTTCATGGTACACACTATGTTCAATAGACTGGGACAACGCTTAAACCTGAGAACTGTTTCTGCAACCTCCTGTGTTTTAGAATCTACATTCTGGGCCATTTGAGTGAACCAGTCTTTAGATTCAGAAGTCACGCATATTATATCAACAGACATCATACAAAGCCCCTCTTGCTTTACAAATTCCATCATAAGTAATTGTAATTTTTTTCTAAAGTGTGCATTTGCCAGACTCTGTCTAGTGACCGTAAATCTGTCAGGGCTTGTTAACAGTGGCTCCCTGTGAACATTTGAAAGCACCACAACCAAAATAAATGCAGTGTATCAGAGTCTCAGCATAGCCAGATTCAAAACTACAGGCCAAAAAACATCCGGATCATTAACATGAAACCACAGGATTTGCTATGTTGGATCAGGCCATTGGTCTGTCAAATCAAGTAATCTGCCTTAGGCAACTGAGCAAAAGCCCTTTCCCTCCATAAAATGTCGAGCCAATGTGATGGATTGTATATGGGAGGGATTTCCCTCTGGTCTATACAGTTGCAATCAACTTGCAAAAACATGAGATTTTAGGGGACATGGAGGAGAAGGCAGGAAGCAGAACAGATAGATTTGTGTTGGCACCTGCATACATTGCCTTGCCATAAATCAAAGTGAATCTAGGGAAAAATATAATGAATCTTATGTTTATGTCCCCCCCTCAAATTAAAACTGAATACTTCAGTCCAGCAAATCAATCACTGACTTTTTTTGAACATGAATATTTTTGAATGGGGATATATATGCATAATATAGTCTGAGAACCAGTGTTCTCCGGTGCATAGATTCAGATTAGTTTTTACTTGGATTTAGATGGTGGTTGTGGGAAATGGTTCTTTATTCCCAAACCAGGCAACATGTCACTCAGTGGCCTTGGGCAAATCCTGATCTCTCAGCCTCAGTTCCTCATCTGCAAAACAGCAGTCTGCCTCACAGGTGTCATTTGATGAGGTGAATACAATAAAAAAATAGCACTGTTACCCACACAAACCTTTGGGGATAGGGAGGGCTACCGGTCAAAATATTCAGGTAAAAATACTGAGTGTGATTCATCACAGTCGACCAGATTTTGGTGAATAGATGTTGGGGAGAGTTAATGGACTGGGAGATGGATGCAGACTAAAGTTTCTCCATGGAAACAGCTGAGGGGGGGCAGGGGGAGGAAAAACTACACTCTGCCTCTGAGAATGATAGTTTGGATCCAAGCCTGGAGGAGGGCCAATAATCACTCTGTGTGTGTGTTTTATGTGTCATCAAGTCACCTTGAACTTATGGCAATCCTATGACTTAATGACCTCCAAAATGTCCTATCATTAACAGCCTTGCTCGGGTCTTGCAGGCTGAGGGCCGTGGCTCCCGTTACTGAGTCAATCCATCTCATGATGGGTCTTCCTCTTTTCCTGCTGCCTTCAACTTTTCCTGTCTTTATTGTCTTTTCCAGTTAGTCTTGTCTTCTCATGATGTGACCAAAGTACAATAGCCTCAGTTTAGTTATTTTCGCTTTTAGGGACAGTTTAGGCTTGATTTGATCTAGAATCCACTTATTTGTGGTTTTGGTGGTCCATGGTATCCACAAAATACTCCTCCAACACCACATTTCAAAGGAATCAACTTTCTTCCTGTCAGCTTTCTTCATTGTCCAGTTTTCTCACCCATACATAGTAATGGGGAACACTATAGTGTGATTTATCTTGGTCACCTTACACTTAAGGATATTTTCTAGTTCCTTTGCGGCTGGCCTTCCCAGTCTCAGTCTCCTGATTTCTTGTTTGCAGTTGGATAAAATAATCAGGTTAAAATATTTAAAGTAAATGATACACTGAAGTTCGGGCCCAATAAGAATAATGAACTGTTGGCTGATAACATAGCTAGTCAGGCCTTGAGGTGTTAGCCTGTCTTCGATCCGCAGCTTGGGGATGCTGTTAGACCTATACCTACAGATGGAGGCTCAGGTACTCTCTTTGGTGCACAGCATCTATAACCAAAATTGGTTTTACGTTTCCTAACTATGCTTCTTTCAAGGTAGAGATGCACTCTACCTTGGGGCTGCCTTTGAAGGTTGTGTTTCTGCCTTCTGTAGCAAAGTGGGTGGTTACCAAGAACAAGGCCTTTTCATTCGGGTCATAGGGTCTATGGCACTCTCTCCTGTAACTGATACCAAGTGAAACATTCCTGAATATTTGGTGAGAGTTCAGTTCATTTCCCCCCCCCTCCCGCCACTAGTCTATTGCTTTCTAGTGGTTTATAGTTTTAACTGTTGCTGTTTTTATTGATGTTGTGTCCGCTTCATACATTGCTTTGTTGTATTTTTTTAAAAAGATATTGTGAGCTGCTTTGTGAATGTTATGCTGAGAGGTAGCATTGAACAAATATGTTTATGCCCATCTGATTTCAACGGGATAATTAAGTACGTCTTCAGAGTCATAGGGGTAGTTCAGAAGGGAATCAGGCATGGATAGGCAGCATGCAAGCAGTGAACTTCAGTTCACTGAAGAGACAGGCTGGAGTCAGCAGATTTATAGACTTAGGTGGGACTTTATTGGTTTCTTGTGTCACTTGATCCCTGCTGGGCTGGCAGCTGCAATACCACCTTCAGGTAATCCATAAGGGTGACGCTGCAGCACATCATGCTCTAGCACATCAGAGATCTAATCAGCAGTTCCCTCCACTTAAGACGGTTGATGGTGTTACAGAGAGCAAGGCACATAAATGCTGCCACCAGGGACTTGATGCAAATGCACGGGTAGTGGATGGATTTCTCTCCATGGAAATCTCTGGATGGAAATCAACTGAAAACAATGGGAACAAAAAGTATTCTTTAACTTTAGCTGGCTTGTGTTCATTATGCCTTGTGGTTTTTAACTGAAGACATATGACAGATTTCCCCATCAGCAGGACTGGGCTAGTATACCAAGCAACTTACTGATCAATAAACAAACATTGGCTGATTATTTATGTCTAGACCCCCCTCTGCACATGTGCACTTCTGGGCTTTTTCCTCTACCATCTGAGCATGGGGAAATTTATAAACATTTACAACATAGCACAAATGATGGTTTGGAAGACCCATATTGGGAACCTTAACTCTGTAAGAGGAAACAGGGATCTTTCACACACACAAAAATTCCCCAAACCACCAAATTACAATTCTGAGGATTCTTTGGAGGGAAGCCAAGAAAGTGCAACTGATATAAACCAATATGCATTTGTAGCACAGATATACCTTGAAAGACTGGCTTTAGCTGGGTCCAAAGAAAATTAGAAATAACAGGTGTCGGCTGGCTCTGTGTTTCAATGGGAATGATGATTGTTTCAAGAGACACAGATATCCAGAAATGTACTCTTTCGTTCTTCTTCCTACAGCTCCCCCAGTCTTTCTAATCCTTCAAATAAAATAAAAAAACCCTGGGATGGAGTAGCATGCCATTACTTAAGGTAGGAATGCAGGCTGGGATCAGGGAATAGATCTGTCATAAAGACTATATTCCCAAATCCCAAAATCCAGATGTGAGAGGTGCATAAACTTGGTCTGGTCTGTCTCCACATGCTCACAATGGGCGGTTCCTGCCATTTCCCAGGATGCTTCCTAGCTGTGCCTGACAACGCTAAATTGGGAGCATGAGAAACCTCTCTCTGTGTGAGTTTTCCTAATTCTTGGCTGCTTTTGGATTACGGAATATCAACATAAGGGGAAATGCTGCAGCCAATCTAGCAAACCAGTTGCACTCCATTATTTAACAGCTGTCTAGCACATGCATTATAAACAAAGCACACATGTGCAGAGCATTATCATAATAAAAATGCAGATTCCTTCCCTCCCCCTCTGCTGCCTTAAATGTTCCATCCTCATGTTATTCATGTGCTATAACCTCTTCCATTTGTGTGAGAATTATGTGAGACATTTCTCAGCTCTTTGAGGGGGGGAAAAGCATACGGCATACCAGGCGCATAAAGCAGAGCCCGTAGAGCAAGTAGCAACCCCAAAGCCGGTAACGAGAGCATTTGGTTAGCATTACCGCTGTCGATTTATTGCAAGTCCTCGGCATGCCAGATTGCATATAGATTTTGCTGGCCCTCTCCAAGGGCAAATGTTCCTTATTGTTGTAGATGCCATGTCCAAATGGCTGGAGGTCGTGCATATGAAATCGACCACATCACTTGCTGTGATCCATGCGCTCCGCCGACTTTTTGCCACCCACGGGTTGCCTGACGTCATCGTCAGTGACAACGGGCCTCAATTTGTTTCTGAGGAGTTCAGATACTTCCTCACGAATAATGGCATCCGCCAAATGACTTCGGCCCCTTTCCATCCGGCGTCTAATGGCCAGGCCGAACGGATGGTAAGAACGGCAAAAGAGGCTCTAGGGAAAATGGACGAAGGTGACTGGAGCCAAAGGCTGGGCGCTTTCCTCTTGCGGCAGCATACCACCCCTTGCAGTTCTACAGGCCGTAGTCCGGCCGAATTGTTAATGGGGCGGAGACTCACGACCCGTTTGAACCGTATGCACCCAGACTTATCAGAAGATCACTCCGAGCGTACCACTGCGCAACCAAAAGTGCGCATGTTTGAGAAAGGGGACAAGGTTCTTGCACGAAATTATGCAAACGGGCACTTGTGGCTTCCTGGGGTTATATCCGACTCTGTGGGTACTCGAATGTATGTGGTGCAGTTAGCTGACGGTCGAATATGGCGGCGCCCCCTAGATCAGTTAAGGAGACGTTGGGCTAAGGACAGCGCTGACTCTCCGACGGCTGATCCCCCTGATGTTGACTGGAGACCCCCAGAGCAGGCGGTGAGTACCGAAAGGCCCGGTACTGTCCCCGAGTCAGGGCAGACCCCTGAGTGCGGGGCTGAAACCCCAGCAGAGTTGGTGCCTGAACCAGGCTGTGTTGAACCCCACACGGGCTCGCAGCCTTGTATGCCCATGGAGCCTGCACCGCTCCGCAGGTCCCAGCGCTCGCGGCAAATGCCGACCTATCTCAAGGACTACGATTGTAGTACGGTATCTTTGAACAGTTAATATACAACGGCACGTTTTACATGTATGTAAATAATAAAAACGAATGGGATGATGGCTTAACTTAGGGGGGAGGAATTGTAATGTATTGGCACAGTTACATGAATCACCTCATTAGAAACCCATGTTAAGCTTCGAGCCAAGCCAGGGCTCCTCTGACCGAACTTCCTATTGGTCGCTTTGTAACAGCGACCAATCAGAACTGAACTGTTCCCCTGCGAGGGAAAGCTTCTCATTGGTCTTTATTCTAGCAATCTCATTGGTTGTTATTTGTAAATAGGCGTGGCTACATTAGCCCGGTTATGTTTAAAAGGAGCATAAGCTCCCACTGTTTTCTGTTCTGGTTTCTTACTGAGTTGAGTGCTTGTTCGTTACTTCCAATAAAGCTGAATCACTTGCTGAATCACTCTAAGAGTCCTTTGTTAGCGCGATCTAACATTTTTAACATCCCAGGGAAATGAGATGAGGCTGGATGATTTCCCACTGTGATTCATGGTGTCAGGCTGGGATAATAGCAATAGGCAAGCTCCCTCTGACAGAGTAAATGAGGATTTTTATTACCAGCGGAGACACCTGAGGGGTTTCTCCAAGAATCCCTCCGGCTCGTGCATTTAACACATCTCGCAGTGAGGTGTGGAAAACCGAACAACAACCAGAACAACAACAGCAACTCCAAAATGGCCTCTGATAAATCATTCTGTTAAGCAGGCTTTAAAATCCAATATTTTACGGCAGCAGAAACAGCAAACTACCCCTTTATGGAATTATTACCCTTATTATTTTACTCATTGCTGCTGGAAGCTGTTCTAAAGCCATATGTCAACAGAGTGGAGTCTCTTTGGGTTTATATTTTACACCTCTCTTTCTTTCCTCTGTTGTTTCAACTTTTAACCCCTCATGGTCCTGACAGTGCCGCATTCAGAACGACTCTCTGTTTTTCCCCTAATCAAACTGTGAGTGAAGACAGAGGAAGAGAACAACTAAACTTCAGCTCCAGAATCTGGGAGCAGACTAGCAAACTGGAGAGGGTTTTTCTCAGCTGCCTGGTTCTTGGGGCTCTTCAGCACAGGGGGAACAGAGGTGTGGTTTCAGAATCCTGCTGTGTCTGCCAGATAGGAGATGGAGATGTGAAGGACCATTTCTTGATTGTACAGACAACTGCAGAGTTAAAGAGAAGCTGGGTGAATCTCAGGAATTCAAAGTCTTAGTAGGAGCAGGGAGTGAAAACTCCCCGACCCAGCTTTATATAGGGTTGACATATGTGCTACTCAGTTGGCTGCCTCTAAATCTCTAGCTCCCTTGGGACTACTTTCCATGCAATGTAGGAATGTGTGTGTATGTGTGTGTCATGTAGATGAACTTTATCACATGGGTGCTTCCTATTCTAGTATCTCCCTCAGGAGGGATTGATGGGAAGTGCCCACATGATTGATGGCAAGGGCCCTATTCATGTGAGGTAACGAATCATCTGTTTACCAGTGCAGTGTGGGAACAGATGAGTAGTTTTGTAGTGGAACCACTTAAAAACAGTACTACAAATCGGCATCCAGTAAGCACAGATTTTGCAGTTCTCCTGATATATTGGGACAGAGCTACTTAAGGATGTGTGCTGATAGCAGCTGGAAACAATTGATGGAGCACAATCTTAGTATCTTATTTTAACCAAGGCTGTAGCTATTACAATCCACCATGCAGCAGCACCATGGAGCAGCACTCCTTCTTGCAAGATGCCTGAGCATTTCAGTGCTTTGAAACTGAGCGCATCTCAAAAAAGTTATGGAGACAAGACATCACAAGTCCCAGTCACATGTGCCCTGGCTGTTCCTATTTACCAGTTGGGGGAGATGTTGAGAAGGCCTTTTGTTAGAGTCTGTGTATGTGACATGGGGTGTGTGTGTCAGAACCCTTATGAGATCTTTAGAAGTGAAACTGCTAAAATAGGATAAGATGCACCCTGACTGTAATGTCCATGCATGTTAGGGTTGCCAGCTCTGGGTTGGGAATAGGGTTGTAAGTCTATCTTTGCTGGGAGCGGGGGGGCTCCTGGCCGGCGCTGGGGGCGGGGCCACGGCAATACAAGGGAAAACCATAGAGTTTTCCCTTGTATGGCCGTGGCCCCGCCCCCCGCGTGTCCGGTGTGCCCGCGTCACTTTCGGGTGATGCGCACGTCGGGGTGGAGTCCCCCCCCCCGGGGCCCAATCTGGCGGCACCGGGGAACGGGCCTCTGGGGAAGGGGTTTCCCCGCCCCCCCCGGGGGGGACTTGGGATCCCTAGTTGGGAAATACCTGGAGATTTCAGGGGCAGAGCCTGGGAAGGGTGGGGCTTGGGGAGGGGAGGGACCTCAGAAGGATATAATGCCATAGAGTCCACCCTCCAAAGCAGCCATTTTCAACAGAGGAACTGATCTTGTCCTTATTTTTGCACTATGTTTGAGTATGCCAATAAAAGGTATGATGGGATGAGAACTGATCTTTGTTGTCTGGAGATCAATTGTAATAGTGGGAGATCTCCAGGTGCCACCTGGTGGTTGGCAACTCTAATGCATGCACATGGCCATAAAATGTCAGTGTATGCTTTCTCTTGTGTTCTGCAACAGCTGCCAGTCCAGGTAATATCCAGTTGCAGAGTGTGTTTTCAGTTGTACCTGTTCTAGAAGAAGGGAAACCAGATCCACTGTGGGGCTAAACATTCTCACGTGTTAGCATACCCACCTTCAGAAACCAGTGCGCCACAGGCTATAGATGTGACATCAAAGAGGTGGAGGAGAACCCTGACCTGGACAGCCCAGGCAAGCCCAATCTCATCAGATCTCAGAAGCTAAGCAGGGCTGACCCTGGCAAGTACTTGGATGGGAGACCTCCAGAGAATACCAGGGCGGGGAGGCCAGAGGCAGGCTATCAAGCCACTTCTCTGAATGTCCTCCATGCCTTAGTAGGAGTCACCAGAGGTCACCATGACTTCCAGGCACGGGCACACACACGGATGGACACACACACAAAAGAAAGAAAAAGAAAAAAAAAAAAAGAGAAAGAGGTGGAGGGCCCAGGAGCAAGAAGTACTCAGGTAGTAAGCAATCCATTTTGTCAGAGTAGTGGTTACAAGTGAAGCAGAGTGTCCCTGTTCTCCTGTGTGACATGTTGATGATACATGATCCTTGTCGGTATATTCAAATGATCAGGCGCAATGAAGTGAAAAAGTTAAAATAACACACAAGGGGGGAGTGGTTGGAGGCTGCAGAAAGTGCCCCTTCAGGCGCCTGCTTCCCAATGTCTCTTCACAGTAAGGTCACCAGCCCTGCTGGGCATCCCCATCTTGTCTAAACTCTCCGTTCCTGCCCTCCCTCGCTTTAAATTGGTTCTCTCTCCCACTGTCCCCAAAGGGGAAGTATGCCCCCCCACCCCTGTCCATCAAGGCGAGTTTGTTCCTGTGCTACAGCTACAGCCTCGGGTCTGGCTGACAGGGCCTGTTACAAATGCTGCTTCCTGTGTACAACAGGAGGCCCAGGTTGGATGTGATCATTTCAGAGCGGCCATGCTGGCAGTTAATAGGCTTTTCCTTCTTTCTCCTCTCTGGCTTTCCTGTTGTTCTGTAGTTTCTCTCATCACTTGGCCTGTGCCGAGACACCTACTGGTAGCAGCAGGGTGGCAGGAAGGCAACAAGCTTCTCGTTTGAAATAACATTCGGTGAGCGCCTGATGGATCTTAACTGAAGGCAGGCTTCCAAATGAAGTCCATGCCAGTCAACAGAAAAGATCTGTTGCTACCTTTTGACATACCTCATGAGATTTGGGTTTTGGTTTGGTTTGGGGTGTTTTTTTTTTGCAGGAGTATGGTTGTTGGTTTTTTTTTGCAGGAGTATGAAAGCAGTTTAAGCTATTTTTTTTATTTCTCGTTCTCTGAAAATGCTTACAGCCCTCATAATGTCTTTTTATGCTATGCAGCGTTTGCTGTTTTCTCTCTCTGCCTCTCTGGAAATTGCCCAGTAAACCTGATCTGTTTAGGCATATTAATCTTTTTTTTTTTTAAGGCAGTGCTGCATTGAAATTTTCCCCACTTTTTATTTTGGGGTTGAAAATAGCAATTCAGTGGAGCAAAATATTCTGCTGAAACAAGACATTTATGTTTGTGTGTGTATGTGTGTGTGTAGAGTGTTGGAACTCAGTGGTGTAGTCAATTTTCCTGGACACCACTTTCCCCACTGCCATTTTTACCCCCACCCCCAACTGCAGCTGTTTCATCCTTCCAATGGCTTAGTCAGAGACATAGTGCCACCCAATCCAGATTCTTACAGTAAGCAGGATGATATCAGAATTCTTCATAATCAATCAAATTTGGTTCTGATTTCAGCTAGGGAATTTTTGAGGGCAGTGTAAATGACTAAGCTAATATTTCCTCAAAGGGTGCTGAAAAATTGTTCAAAGAAAAAAAGAAAGGCCTTTTTTTTACACTGCTGAAAATATTCGTGAAAAAACTACATAAGATGAAGTCAGTCCTAGTTGCAGGCTTTATAATGCCATTTTAAACTTTTCTGCTCCAGAAATGAAAGCTGGGTCATCTTTGTCCCATTATTATTAAACAAAGTAAAAATGCCTGAAGATAGATCCTAGCATTCTGCTCCTGAATACACTGGCCACAATCCAGCAATAAAACAGACTCATTGAATTTTGTTATGGTTTGTGGATTGTGGCCATTTTCTTAGAAACTAAATGGAACATAGGTGCCAAGCAGTCCATTGTATGGGCCTTTCCTCCCATTCCAACAGTAAATGTGACTAGATTTCAGAAGTAGGCTATTAAAATGATAAAGTAAATAAAATTATATCCAATATCGAAGTGTATTGTAAGGAATCTCAACAGGAGATCTGACATGCTGGAGTGAAATAAGATTACCAGGAAAGGAGATTTATAAGAACATATTGGGCTTTTCGGCATTCTTGATTTACTCCTGATTTTCTTAGAAGTCAATCCACAAGCATTAGAACCGGTTTGGGCATGGTTCTTCTGCATATCTGCCCTCCCTGTGCATTTTCACAGTTGTGGAACCAGTTTGTTTTCTTCCGCATGTGCCTTCAATGATGAGGATTTTCAAGGGAGGGTGCTGTCATCATTGGTGACATCATAGCACTAAAATGTCAGTATATCACTGGAGTGTTTAACAATAGTCTTAGCAGATTGTCTGAATTCCCAGATTTCATTTTTAAAAAGTAAGTCTCTAGTCCATCACGAAGATATGCCCTTTTCCTTATATCTCTGCCGGAGAAAGAACTAGAGACTTACTTTTAAAAAAATGAAAACTGGGAATTCAGAAATCCTGCTAAGCCTATTGTTACAATGCTCCAGTGATATATCAATATTTTAGCATCATTTTAAAAAATCATTTGTCTTGGGGGGGGGGAGTGATTTGACCATGACTGTCCAATCATTCAACAGTGGGCTGGAGATAGGTGGGAGTGGGAGGGACAACCAACAGAAACATGACACATGAGGAGAAAGGTAATTCAAAATGGGCTTCCATAAAAACATCAAGGTAAAAGTGGTCTCAAAAGAACTGGGGGGAAACCAGGGGGTAAAACAAAAAACTCGAAGTGTAAACTAAAAGCACGAAAATATGTGCAGAAATCAGAGGATAATCCAAAGCAGTATGAGGCCAGAACTGACAAAAAGAACCCATGTGGAAAAACCCATTGTGTTCGGCCTTTGTTTTCTGAGCCCATATACAATATGTGCAATTATATTCAGTAATAATAATGATAAAAATCAGAGAGAAATCTTTTCATATTTAAAAGATGTTCTGAGGTATTTATTGTGTCCACCAGAAAGATAAAAATCTATCAAAGGAAATACATGGTTTTCCAAAACATTTTGGGGTGGTGAAATGCTCCTCTTCGTAACACTGTAAAATAGCATTGAAGATGGTATAGAATACTTCTCAGAAAGTGTTGTACTCTTTGAAATACTGACCCACAGTTTAAAATGTTACTTATAAGAGTTTTAACATTTCTCAGTACCGTCAGTCTCACAGTAAGAGAGTCTTACAGGGTAGTCAGGAACATAATGGGATGGTGTCCAGAAGGTGGTACAGGAAAAAGAGGGGAATGCAAGCTGACTCTGCATTATATGGAAGCAGTAGGTAGCATAGTTGAACGGAAAAAGATGAATGAACCTGGAGGTTCTTAATATGAGAAGAAAAAATGTATACAATACTGTAGGTGAAGAGGATCGATAGGAAAACCAAGTGGGCATGGAGATCCAGGAATGTAAAGGCGGATAAAGATGACTGTTGATTGTGGAGAATACAGAAGAGGTTAAGAGAGCAATACTAGACTTGTCTACTCAGAATCTTACTCAGGTTTATTCAGTGGGTCTTACTCTCAGGAAAGTGTTCTTAGGATTGTACTATAAGTCTAGCATGTAATAGGACTCGCTCAAGAACAACAAAAAAAGGAACAGATTGCGGATGAAAGGAAACTGGGAGTATGGAAAGTGAATACTGAATGTCTGGTGCATTCTACTTGTCCATATGAAGAGATCGAACCCCAGAGGTATCGACTGTGCACATGTTAGCACAAATACATTTCATGTTGTCATGCCTGTAAAAAGCCGGTGCTATAATTTGCAACAGTTCTTGGGTGGAGTTATTGGTGAAGGTTCCAAATCTCTGGTGACTGGAAAAATGAGTTTTTCATTATAGAGGGATTCATTTTTTCCCCTGGATGTTCCATACAATTTCTGAACAGGCACTGTGGAGCCATTGGGTCTGCTGTCTGAGAAGGGCTGCTCTCCCTACTCTGGTGGGATGTTTCCTCAGGTACAGGGTCCTCCTACAGCCTTCCATTAGAAGTAACAAACAAGATTGTATACTAGTAGAACTTCTGCACTAGAGAAAGAAATCCAAAGACTGGCTCTTGTTCTCAGTCAAAAAAAATACTGGCAGAGTAAGGCCAGCTTTCCATCTCTGAGAACAAAATAGAGCCCTCCTAGCTTGATTGTGTACTTAGGTATAAATATCCAAGCTGGTATTTTGCTGGTGTAAGAATTGCATAGTGCAAAGCATTGCAACACCTCAGTACCATGGGAGGAAGAAAGGCATAGCTTAATTTTTCTCTTTTGATAAGGAAACAAAGTGCAAACATTTCCCTAAAGTGTATATGAATTAATCCCCCATCCATTTCTGTGCCTTGTAACAGTTTTGTGGACAAAATTTAATACCAAGGCTACAATCCTGGTAGAAAACTCATTTTTAACAGGAACCATATTTGGGATTGAACAATGTTAAAGAGCTGGCAGTGTCGGGTTTGCCCACTGACTCATTAGTGACACTGGCAAAGGGTTCTATGATGTCAAAAAGAGTTTTCCCGTTCAGCAGAGATTTCCCATTAGGGAGCTCAGCAATTCATCCCTGTTTGTTTGTCTTGCTCCAGGGCAGTGTTCCCCAACACAACTGTGCTGAAATCTTTCCTGGCAACCTCCAAGCATTCATAGAAAGTGGGCAAGACCAGATGAGGAAATTGCCTAGCTGGGCTTCTAACTGGCTGTTGGTTCCTTTGCCAACCACCATACACATTTTTAAAAGTCTCTTGAGGGCCATCTGCAAAAGAATCTGCACTGATGTTGCCTGCCTTGGCCATTACCTCCTCAAGCCCCCTCCCCCAACACCCTTGGACCTTCCCTCTCCTATACAGGTTGCCCAAGTTGCTCTGGTTCCAAGCCCAGCTCTGCCTTCCATAGCAGTCTATGGGTGCGTTCAGATGGGGCGTTTCAGCCGGCAGAAACGGCACCGGTTCCAACCGGTGCAGTCTATGCCGGCTGAAACGCGATCACACTTACCTCCGATCTGCGGAGCCCATCGCTGTATGCCCGTTCACACACAGCGGGCGTTGGCAGTTTCGGTTTTTTTTAAACTCAGTTTGCACATGCGCATAGGCAGCCGTCCACAGAATGGCGATCTTCGCGCATGCGCAAAACACTCCGTCCCGAAAAGCATGCCCTGAAGAGAAGACGTCGGAAGCCTCGGGCTTCCGAACGGAAGTGGCTCTACAACGGTGGACAGCGATCAGACGGGGGGGGGGAGCGATTACAACCATTGCACTAAGGATACCACCACTTGGGGACCTAGTGGCAGAATACAACGGTTTAAAGCTCTTTGCAACGGTTAGGGACGGAAGGCAGATGTTCGCCGTGTGAACGCCGGTAAGTACACCAATTCCAACCGGCACCTATACCGTTGCAAATACCCTGTCTGAACGCACCCTATTTGTGGCAGCACCTCTCACACCCTGTCAAAGTTCCAGGGGTGCCTTCAGGCTTCAAAAGTTTAGAACTGGAGAGAGATCTGCCAAAGCCTTTGTTCCAGTTCTCACTGGGTGTGATGGTGGAGAATGGGGGGGTTCCAGATGGAGGTTCCTTCTCATATGGCTACACTTTTTAGTACTTTACTATATGACTTGATATAGAGCCAGTTTGGTGTAGTGGTTAAGTGTGCTGACTCTTATCTGGGAGAACCGGGTTTGATTCCCCACTCCTCCACTTGCACCTGCTGAAGTGACCTTGGGTCAGTCACAAGCTCTGGCACAGCTGTCCTTGAAAAACAGCAGTTTGTGTCAGAGTTCTCTCAGCCCCACCCACCTCACAGGGTGTCTGTTCTGGGGAGGGGAGGGGAAGGGAAAGGAGTTTGTAAGCCGCTCTGAGACTCCAAGTGAAGGGCAGGGTATAAATCCAATCTCTTCTTCTTCTTCTAAAGTACTAAAATGTAGCCATATAAGAAGGAACCTCCATATTCTTCCCATTTAATGGAAAGGGGTAGAATTAGCCTTGCTGCAAAGGGTAGCCTTAAATACAGGGAAACGTAGACACGAACTGGGGGATGTGAATGCAGAATTTCCAAAAATGGGAAGAGGTAATAAAAGGGAAAAATAAATTTCTAATTGCAGGACATGCAAAATGGCATAGGTAGGGTTGCCTTCTAGCCTGGAGAAATATGTCCTGCCTCTTTAATAGAGGCTTAACATGTATAAATTGGCACCTGAAGCTTTTCATGGCATGGGGTACATAACATGACCTGGAAAATAACATCACATTAAGGGATGGGACATTTTTTCTCCAGGCCGGCTGGCAACCCTAGGGTAAGTAAGTAGAGATGTATGGTGTATCAGGAATTCAGACTTAAACTGAAGAAAATTGGGAAAACCACTAGGCCATTCAGGTTTGACCTAGATGGTGATCACGGCCACAAAATGGCTGCCATAAAGTTTTGCTAGTTCCGGGTTGGGAAGTACCTGGAGATCTTAGGGGTGGAGCCTGAGGAGGGAGGGGTTTGGGAGGGCAGGGACTTCAATGGGGCCTCATGACATAGATTCCACCTCCCGAAGCAGCCATTTTCTCTAGGTGAACTGATCTCTACTACCTGGAGGTTAGCAGCCCTACTGCCGCACAAAATGGCTGCCACGGCATATTTTCCGTAGCAGAGTGACTGTAATGGCAGCTGCTGCCAAAGCAAAATCTGCACAGCCAATCAAATCCCCAGTGGCCAATCAGAAGACTTGCTGGGCAAAAGCCCACCTAAGCCTCACTCACTTTCTCAAAGTACTTTGCAGGCGCCAGGAAAAGTGCTGGTCGGCGCCATGGGGACCACTGGTTTGAGCCCAAGTCTGGTCAGTCTATCCCTTTCTTTACTCACCATGCCTTGCTAGCAACAGGAAAGGCAGCGTTCAAAATGAGATGGGGTAGGAGGGCTCTGCCGAACTGCATAAATGCTGAATACCAAACGGTGTGTGTGGTGGTGGGGGGGGAAGCTAAAGAAAGCTTACAATAAACACATGGAGAGTGGGAAATTAACATGCGATCCTGAAAGGATTCTGTCAGAATCAATAAGGGAGTTAGGCAACGCCACCGTTTAAATGTGCGTGCTTTGTTAATAGCAAGCACAATCTCAAAAAGTGAGCTAAATTTGCTCCTTTGGAGTGCTCTGTCCCCAGTGGATTATTGTGAGCACCGTTCCCCACTGCAGTTCTTTTATTCACCGACGGCAAGGGCTCAGTGCTCGCTTGTTCCCCTCATTATATGTTGAGCGGCAATGCAATCTAATCAAAATATCAATGGTAACCCCGAAGGATAATTATGAGTTCAAACACATCTCGGAGCAGCTCCGTGTTGTGTTTATTCTGTCTATTCTTATCTCTCCAACGTGCAGAAGGCAATCAGCGTTTAGACTCAGCGGCTGCAGTACCTTTGACTTGACCTACCCGAGCAATTGCTGGGCACCCTTCTCAGTCCTTAACAAGCTCATGCGCGCTGAGGGCTGGGAACTCTAAAGGTCTGGTCTTAGATCGGCACAACAAAGAACGCTGTTCCGTCATGGAAGCCTCTATTATTTTCATGCTGAACCAAAATTGGAAAACTCATAAACAAAACTCCAATAGCCATGATTTCCTTGCAGGTTTCCCTAGAGAAGAATGAGGCCTATGTTATGCCGTTAGTTAGTCTGATGTTAAGTACAATAAACGTGTGCAAACGCATGTCGTCGTCCAAGACCTCCGTGCGGCGAACCCAGTACTTTTCAGCCTACTAATGGGCTGGAGACAGCAGCCATGAAATTAAAAGATTTCCTTGGGAGGAAAGTGATGGCGAACCTAAACAGCATGATAAAAAGTAGAGACATCACCCTGCCAACAAAAGTCCGCATGGTCAAAGCAATGGTATTCCCAGTAGTCATGTATGGCTGTGAGAGTTGGACTATAAGGAAGGCCGAGCGCCGAAGAATAGATTCTTTTGAACTATGGTGCTGGAGGAGACTCTTGAGAGTCCCTTGGACTGCAAGAAGAACAAATCAGTCAATCCTCAAAGAAATCAACCCTGACTGTTCCCTGGAAGGCCAGATAATGAAACTGAAGCTCAAATACTTTGGCCACCAAATGAGAAGGGAGCACTCACTGGAGAAGACCCTGATGCTGGGAAAGATTGAAGGTCAAAGAAGACGGGGACGGCAAAGGATGAGATGGTTAGACAGTGTCATAGATGCAACGAACATGAAATTGAGCCAACTTCAGAGGACGGCGGAAGACAGGAAGGCCTGGCGTGATCTGGTCCATGGGGTCGCGAAGAGTCGGACTTTACTGTGCGACTGAACAACAAAATCAGGAACCAACGCGTAGAAGCTTGAAACATCAGTACAACTTTCCACAAAGTAAAAGATGGTAACCAAAACACTTTGTGGACTTGTGATTCAGAGATAATCACAACTATATTAAACAGTATAGTGGCTATCCCTTGTGCTGATCCAAAAAGTAACAAAACTGAGCCACCCATACATGAGGTAGGGGTCTCTGTGTACTTAGAGGACTCCCCAGGGAATTAAAAAAAAGCCTTTGTAAATTAACATCACCACTACCTCCAAGAAAAGAAAACCACAAATAAACTAATGAGGAGTGAATATTCTCCACAGGACATGGTATATTAACTTCTAAAATTCTGGAGTAGAAGATTTTTGGGGGGGGATTGTTCATCCATGCTGTGATGCCTAACAGCCCCCCAGCTTCTTTCCTCTAATAAACAAGTTGATAGTCAAGTACCTATAAAGAGAGTAGCAAAACAGGGCAACCCTCAGACACAGCGGGGATTTCTCAACACCCTACATATGCAGACAAGTATTTGATTGTAAAGTGTTTAAAGGAAGAAACCCCTAAAATGGCCTGATGAGGACTAACCCTAACCCCTCAAAAATCTGAAAATGGGGCATATTGATATCTAACAGTCAGAACTGAGAAGAGTATATTTACCTCACAAAACAATCTACCATTCCAGCATTAAGTAAGGTGGTGTTTGGTCATCTGAGTCCCACTGCCTTTTCATACCCTTGTCTTCCAGAAGCGACTGAGGAAGAGCATGTTTGCAACTGTGCGAATCTATACTGTACCATGGTCTCTTACCTGTGTACTCTGGACGGCAAACACAGTCGTACTTCCCTATCAAGTTCAAGCATGTTGCGTTGTTCAGGCAAGGCTCTGAAACACATTCATTCACTTCTAGGTCACAGTGCTTTCCTTGGTAGCCTGGGACACAGTAGCAGGAGTACCCACCGATCCTGTCTCTGCACACTGCTCCATTGAGGCATGGGCTGGAAAAGCATTCATCAATGTCGGTTTCACAGTGAGTACCCGTGTACCCTTCGGGGCAGGAGCAAACAAGGCCTTCGGGCTCATCCCGGCAGGTGCCTCCGTGCCTACAAAAATGTGAGCCACACGGGCTGATGGCAGTTTCACAGGTAGTTCCATTGTACCCCGCAGGGCAGTTGCAAGTAAAGCTATGGTTTCCTGCAGCACTTAAGCAGGTGGCATTGTGAAAACAAGGGCTGGAGGAACAAGGATCGTCGGCTTGAGCACAGTCCTCTGCTGAAGGGTCACCCAGAGAGTCCGGGCAGCGGCAGCTAACATCCTCTGCAGCGGTGCTGCACTCAGAGACCTTTTGGCAAGCATCAGACAGGCACCTGGGGTCATCTTTGATGCAAAACGATTCTGAGAATGAAAGGCACAGATCAGTGGGCAACTCAAGAGAGGGGAAAACAAATACATCGCAATAAACAGAACACACAAAAACCGTTGCACAGAAGAAACAATATGACCTCAAAGAAGTTCTGAGATCCCAGGTTTAATGCCAAAGCCGCTTGTGATTGTAATTCTTACTAATTATGGGTAGGCCTGGTTCCTAACTGAATAAATGCAAGCGGAAAAAAATAGCTGGAGTCTTGCATCTGGCACGAGAAATCACAACGATGTATGCTCATCCATTCCTGAATTTACTTTTACCCTTTTCTTTTGCCTAATGAAATACTCAGTGTCTTTATACCATTTAGATGCAAGACTTTGAGGAAGGAGACTGAGTTGCCACTGCGTACTGTACACTTGCTCACTAACTGTAAACAATAGCGCTTTGTGCTCCCAGCTTTCCTGAGAGGCAAGACGTTTCAGAGCAGCTTTTTTTACAGAGTCGGCTTCCTTGTGTGGAGTCCAAGAGAGAACTGGAAGTTTAAGATGTTTGTATAGTATGTGTTTATCTACCAACATGTTGAGCAAAGGACAGAGGGTAAGCACCCAGATGGCCAGCAGTATTTTGGGGAAAGCATCTGCACATTTAAAGCAATCATACAGCTCTCTAAGACTACGTTTTGCCAGCCGGCTGTAAAAGGGAGGCTTCCTTCTCTTTCCTTGGCCTGAACTGAACCATAAAATTGATTCAAACTGCTCAGGCAGCAAAAAGGGAGCAGTTATCACAAATTCCAGTGGTTTGGAGTGGCCACCAGCCATGTAAATGTCATTAAAGAAGCACCTCCTGCTATCAAGATAGAGTTGTTTCATTGAGACAGAAGGGGTATGTTCCATAACAACAAACCCTGTGACATGATAAGGCCATTTTTTCACATGCTCAAAGCACTTCCCATTCAATACCTTGTGGTAATCCTTACACCAACCCAGTAAGGTAGGTGAGCAATATCACAGATTGGGGTGGAGGTGGGGGAGCTGACAGATACAGGCTTGCCTGAGGTGAGACCCATGCAAAGGACTTCCTGATTCATCAGTCTCTTTGGGTCAAACTAAATGTAATTCCCTCCCCCCCATTAATCTTAAATGAAGTTTTGCTTCTGCAGATGCAATGGATGACACTGTTTTTGAAGGAAAAGAGCAGCATGGGGGTAGACTTCAACCCTTTCCTCTGCTGCTGCTTTCTTGCTGAAAAAAGCCACTTCTGAGCTACTTTTGGCCACCACTTGTGAAAATGTACAGGTACCTGTATTATTCCTACTCAGGATAAAAGCAGCTCAGGGTGGCTTTTCCCCCCAGAGAGAAAAGAGCAGGAGAAGAGAGAATGAAAGCCACCCCCCTCTTCCTTGGAATAGCAAGGCTAGCAGCTGCATTAGCAAAAGGAAATAAACTGTCATTTAAAATGATTTTTTTAAAAAAAGTAACACAACATTCTTCCTTGCTGTGTGCTTCTTTGCTCCTAAGCTACAATAGCTCTCAACGATTAAAGGTGCGCAGGTGGACAAGGCTTGATGTATCAGGAGAAGAACGGCAGGTTTTGTGTTTCATGAGTAGTCACGAGAACTAGAGGACAAACAATGCTCTGAAAGAATACTCATTATTAATTATCTAATATGAAAACAGCATTTGGTGGAGGTGTGAAAAGGTGGAAAAATTTTGGAAAAATATAAAACAACTCATTCTAGAAATAGTAGAGATAGAGTTACCACTGTTACCAGAAGTTTACTTATTAAACATGTTACCTGACACTATAAACTACAATGATGCTCGTTTGATACTTTACATCCTCACAAGCGCTAGAATAGCCATAGCACAATGTTGGAAATCCAACAAAGTACCAAATAGAGAAGAATTAATTATAAAAATAATGGACATAAAAGAAATGGACAAATTAAATATGTTACTTGCGGGAAAACCTGACAGTGTGTTCAAGAAAAGATGGCAGAAATTAGACAGGTGGTTAGAAATATATACATAAGAAGCTCCCTAAATTAACTCATGTATTTTGTATTACAAGTTGTAAAAAACCCTCAAAATAAAATACTTTAAAAAAGAAAAAGAAAAAAGAAAAGAGCAATACAAGTAACCCCATTGACAAGCTATGCCTTGCACACGGGAAAGAACCAGCTGAGATCCCATGTTCATGTTCCTCCAGCCTAATTCAGTGGAATGAGTTTACGCATTCAATTCCCCTGTGAGGAGACACACCAAGAGATGGATGTGTGAACCAGTCCTGAGTGTTCAGAAGGATACTCATTTTTCCAGAGCAGCAATAGAAATGTTCTTCTTCCAGCACATCGGATGTTCCCCTCAGTACTCTGCCAAACTAGCTGATGAGAATGGAGACAGAGAAGGAGAGGGACAAGACTCCCCCACGTCTGACCTCGCTACACAGGAAGACAAGTATCTGATTCCACAGGAGCTGCCTCCCCTGTACGCCACAACCTGCAGAGTAACCCATGCTAGGGGGTGAGAGCATGCTGCGTACGAGCACACAGCCTTCCTCATGCCTGAGATGCAAACATCTGTTCTTAGAAAAAGAATATTGTCCTAATTAACACTGTCGGAAGGGAGCATAAAGGGTGCGAGAGGAGGCATTGAGAGGGGAGCCCAGACTGATGTCGGGAGCCGGGTCTCAGCAGCTTCGTACACAGAATGGGAAGGCCCTTCACAAACCTTCTTCCATTCTCAACCAATTAAGATCACTTAGCAGTGACCTGGTTTGACACAGATTCTTTTTTTAAAAAAATTAATATTTAACATCCAAAAAAATTAAAATAAACTGCCAATCAGTTTGGATTTAGATTGACTGACACACGAAGTAATTATCCCAGTCTCCTTAAAAGGCATTGCGGCATTAACCTAATTTCTCAAGGAATTTACCCCATCGTTAAGCCTGTTGGATGTAACTGAGATCCTTGACAAGAGGATCCCACCCACCCCGCCTCAGAAAATGGAATATATTAGAATCTCAGGGGTGATTTTTCCCAAGGAAATATTTGTTCACAGTCAAGACTGCCATCTACTGGTTATTCAATAGTAACCAGATATTGCAGAAATCTCATCAAAACGAAGCTATTTGGAGAGATCAGTATTTGCAAATGGTAACAGGATAAAGCAGGACAAAGAAATGGAAGAACTTACTTGAGCCTTAGAGAACAATTATAAACTGGGTTAGTATTTCATTCCACTATATTAATGTCCACTTTCTTTAAAAAAAGATTTCTTTAGAAATGTTGGCCAAATATGATAGCACTAAATTTTAAATGTAGCAACATATCCATTGAACACAAACTAGCTTCATTTGGGCTTGCTGCCTTGACTACACATAAAGGTAAAGGTAAAGGTTCCCTTGCTCGAAAGCCAATCGAATCCGACTCTAGGGTTGCGGTGCTCATCTCTGTTTCAAAGCCTTAGAGCCAGCGCTGTCCAAAGAGGTTTCCGTGGTCATGTGGCCGGCATGACTAAACACCAAGACGCACGGAACGCTGTTACCTTCCCACCGAAGTGGTACCTATTTATCTACTTGCAATTTCTTGCTTTCGAACTGCTAGGTTGGCAGGAGCTGGAACTAGAGATGGGAGCTCACTCCGTCATGCGGCACCCGGGTCTCAAACTGCTAAACTACTGACCTTTCACAGCCTGCAGTTCAGCGTCTTAACCACTTGAGCCACCGCAGACTACACATAGCATTTGCCAAACATTATAAACAGTGGCACATACTGCTGATAATTCACTAGACTGTGACTATCTTAGTTAATTCCAATTTTTGTCATTTTCCAAGCTAATGTGTACACACAATGTATTTTGGAATAAAACTTAAAGTCTGGCTTTCAGTCAGACCTCCAGACCCTTCCCCCAAAGTCAGCTTCAAGGTCTATTAAAGCCAGTACTATCTACATTGACTAGCAGCAAGCCCCAAGGTGGAGGCCTTTCACATCACCTAACTACCTGATCATTTTAGATGTAAATGTTGGGGACTGAACCTGAGACATTCTACCTGCAAAGCTGATGAGGTATCACCGTCTCTCCAACCCAGCAGCTAATAGGTAGAAAACAAGCATTTTAAAAATAAAGAATTTGGATATTATTATTTAATATATTGTGTTTTAATATTGTGATTTTTTAAAATTGTAAGCTGCCTCGAACAGGACTCTGAAGAATCATAGAAGCGTAGAGTTGGAAGGGACCTCCAGGATCATCTAGTCCAACCCCCTGCACAATGCAGGAAATTCACAACTACCTCCCCCCACACCCCCAGTGACCGCTGTTCCACACCCAGAAGATGACCCCAAAAAAAATTACTGTAAAAGAAAAAAATAAACTGTTTATATGCTCATATGCATTGTTAGGGTAATAAACACCAGTTATCAAGCTATTCCACAATTTCCCTTGAAGGATTTTCAAAATATTCCCTGCCTGGGTTTAAGAGCAATCCTCAGGGCCATTTCCTTTTTTTTTTTTTTTTTTAAAGCCCTCTTGTAGACTAAACATTGTATGATGCTGCGAGGTGGGAAGGGGTCTGATGGTGTGAATTAATTTTACTATTTATTAATTTATGTAGAGAATTTGTATGCCACCTCTCCAGAACCTGCCTGAAGGCAATAAAAACAAAGCAAGTCAATAAAACAACCAGAGCACGTATTTTATATGACACGGAGTCAGGATCTGCCATCTGCAAACTGGACCTGGAAGAAGCAGTCAAATGGCTGCCAATTTAGTTAACAGAGGCTGCGATCTTAAGAACACTTTCCTGGAAGTAAGCCTCATGGAATATAATGGGACGTACTTCCAAGTAGGCCTGCTTGGGATCGCTCTCAAAGTCATCAAAACCTTGCCCTGCTTGTCTAACGGACTATTGGGGCTGCCTCCATTCAAGTGCTGGTATCCCACCTTCTAGGGATTAACTGAATTGTATGTAGGTGGACGCTAAACCTAGCATTGCGTTCGAGCTGTAAACTGGCACACCTTTGGAAGCCCAAGTTCGGTAACAGGAGTTGGAACAAGTTTGCTCTGAAACGGTACAAAAGCCTAATACAGACCAGACCACTTTAAAAAAAATCCTTTATTAATAATTATCCGGCATAAAGCCAAGCCCCTTCCGTTCTTCCATACTTATTCTTGAAATGAGTTCTTCAGCAAACACAGAAAATTCGTATCCAGTTGGCCTTTGGGCCATATATGTAACGTTATGCAAAGGTAATCTTATCAGCTTTGCAAAGCTGGATCTGATGTTTTGTAGTGCAGCTGTGATGTCCATCGGTGACCCCTCCAGATTGCTTCTCCTCTAGGCTTGAGAACTTTTAACTGCGCTCTTCCTTAGCAGGAGCCTATGTAAGCTCTTGCCTTAGTGAAGTTCCTGGCTGAACATGGTCTCTTGCAGCAGGTACCAGCAGGTCTGGAAGCTTTAGTTTGGCCATGTGAAGAACGTTGTGGTTGATTAATTGCCGAGTCCCAGTTCCAGTCAGTGAGGGCGCATTTTTAATCAGTGGTGTTGAATTAGCCATGTTAGTCTATTTTAGCAAAATAAAACCAAAGTCCGGTGGCATAATGTTTATTTCAATATGAACTTTCATGAGTCGTAGCTTCCTCAGATAGATATGTAAAGGGGAAATTGCACTAGGACAGGGGTGGCCAAACTGCGGCTCAGGAGCCTCATGTGGCTCTTTCACACATATTGTGCAGCTCCCAGCAGGGCGGCTGGGGAAGCTAAATACCATTAGCAAATATCATTGGACAAAAAAATATCATTATCAATATCTGCTTTTACTGCTTTTGTTATTATTTTTAGCAGTCTCATTTAATGTTAATAAAAAGCAAATTTGCATATTTCCCAGTAAAAACATGTAATATTTGTTCATGTCTTGTGGCTCTCAAACATCCGACGTTTATTCGATGTGGCTCTTACATTAAGCAATTTTGGCCACCCCTGTTAACTAGGAATTTTTATGGGGGTGGCAGGGGGAGCCAAGGCAGTGTAAATTACACCTGAAAAGTCAATACACTACCAAAAGGGGGAAAAAAACTTCAAAGGGAATATATAACATGTAAGTGATGAAATAGAACTCATCGAAAGATTAAACACTACAGGTCATCTTGGCTTAAAAGAGAGACTGGATTTCCTTATCAGTACAATCTCTTAGTAGATCTACAGGAACCATTTTTTCAGGAATTTTAATTGGCTGCTCTTAAAATGTTCTCTCAGACTATAGTTTCAGTTAATTTTCATTTAAGCTATTTGCTTACATGTTTGAATCTCTGACCTCTCTAAGAGAACATAAGAGAAGCC
>NW_015162513.1:199001-204489 GCF_001447785.1 Gekko japonicus | reverse complement strand
TCTGGAAGATGCCAATAAATCCCCTATGAATTTAGGCAATGCCCCTGTGGTCAGGGTGCTATCGAATCTGTTTCCCATGTTCTTTTAAATTGTCCATTTTATACTAAGATTCAAGGAAAATTTCAGGACACCCTTCTTTTTACATGGTGTGTTCTTCCTGAGAGTATCAAGGTCCAGTTGCTACTATCTGGGCAGAACGCTTCTATAACTTTTAATGTTGCTTGTTTTCTTCAATCTGTAATTTGAATCAGGGAAACTATTAATTGATCCATTCTTTTTTGCTGGCAGTTCGACAGCCATACCTTTGATGTATTCCTAAATGTTAATGTTATTTTATCTCTTACATGCCAATAAAGGTTGTCTGTCTGTCAGTTATCAAGCTGATCCTGGATACTTTTATCATGGAGTACTTCAATACAATCTGTAATTTATGACAGACAGTAACTTGCTAGAAAATGTCCACAATAAAGATGAAGAGACTCTGCTTTATAGTGATTTAAATTTTTCTGCTAGTTTCCTTGCTCAAAGTCTGTGAATCTTTAGCTTTAATTTTTTGGACCCATACAGGCTTTTTTTTTTTTTTAATGTAACTTCAGAGGATGTTCAACAAGTAGTTACAGTACTGATCAAGTTTTTGCATGTTAGACTATTAACTTCTGAGCCCCTCTTTTAGCCCATGCTGGAGACCACCAAGAAGAGGCCATAGTTTAGTGGTAGGACATGTTTTGTATGTAGAAGGTCACAACTCTGTGTCTGAGATAGCACAGTTTGGAATCAATGGTACCTGTGACTCTGGAGAGTTGTTGCCATCACTGATCAGTGACCTCAGCCTACCCCTGCACTGGAAGGAACCTAGTCCAATATGTGAGATATGGTTTGTTTGTTTAAAATGTTTATACTCTGCCTTTCCCTCATGGTTCAAAGTGGCTTACAATTCCAAAATTAGAAACATACAAAATACAATAAAACCCCATTTACATCCTTCCTCCGGAAAATCCCTGCAGCTTAAATGTCCTCATAAATAAAATGGCCTCCTAAAAATGTCTGAAGACAGTACCTCCCCATACCACCTTAGGGAGCCCATTCCACAAAGTGGAAGCCCCTATAGAAATGGAATGGGCACTCCATGAAATTGCTGAGTGGTCGGGTTAGAACGGATAAAAGGAAGTACTTCTTCACCCAAAGAGTGATTAACACATGGAATTCACTGCCACAGGAAGTGGTGGCGGCTACAAGCATGGACGGCTTCAAAAGGGAATTAGATAGGCATATGGAGCAGAGGTCCATCAGTGGCTATTAGCCACAAAGTATAGATAAGGGGCTCTGGGGCAAGTGATGCTCTGTCTTCTTGGTGCTTGAGGGGGGGCAACAGTGGGAGGGCTTCTAATGTCTTGGCCCCACTGGTGGACCTCCTGATGGCACCTGGTACTTTTGGCCACTGTGTGACACAGAGTGTTGGACTGGATGGGCCTTTGGCCTGATCCAACATTGGCGTCTCTTATGTTCTTATGATGCCAAGTGGGCCACATTAAGCAGAGAAAGACTAGAAGGCGGTAACTGGAAGACTGCATTTGTTGGATGAGGATATATAGGAATGGAATCAGTTGCAGTTCCCTAGAAAAACGGTTTGTAAGAAATTTTTCCCTGCTGGGGGAAGTGGGGGGAGAGATCTCTTTCAAGAGATATTTTTTCATGTCCTCAGTTTAATTTGCCATAGGTGATGCTGTCCCAGCAGTGGGGACATCATTTGGGCAAACCTATTAGGTAGCACGCCCCCCCCCCACCGTGTGAGGGTCACTTTACACAGAGCTGTGTTCAGAAAATAAGCTGTCTTCTCTGCCAGGAACTATTCGATTTTGCTGTCTCCCCCCCCACACCCGTGCTCTTCCCCCGCCGGTGAATGTTGCATTGCAGGCATCATGGAAAACTGTGTTTTTGTATTTGACTTGCTCTGAGTTGTAATGTTTTGTGCCTGCAATTTCAAAATGCATATAGATGGTGGTATGAAATTATTCAAATCGATGTTGCACACCTCAAAATCTCTTTCTAAAGTTACCCATAGTTTTTATTCTTGTTTTAAAAATATTTCTGGGGTTTAGAGAGATATAAGTAAGATTCTCCTTTTTGTCCCCTTTGCTGATATGTAAATGCTGTATTTTTTTTCTTGGGGGGATATAGTATTAGAGTTTAAAAATGCTTCGTAGGGGGAAAAAACCAATCGGTTGCAGTTCCCTTCATTCTGATCCTGTGTAGACTAGGCAGGTTCAGTAAAGACGTTGGCATAGTTGCCATCTATCTTGTGGGGAAGAAGGAGGAGGAGTTGGATTTATACTCCGTCCTTCACTCGGAGTCTCAGAGTGGCTTACAATCCCTTCCCTTCCTCTCCCCACAACAGGCACCCTGTGAGGTAGGTGGGGCTGAGAAAACTCTGGGAGAACTGCTATTAGGGTTGCCAACCCCCCCGGTTTGCCAGGGGTCCCCCGTTTTTTGGGGGGGGTTCTACACCGCCGGCCAGATGGCCGGTGGGGGAAGCCCCACCTCCGACACCCACAGCCACCCCTCTCCCTTCTCTCTTGAGAGAGGGGGGTGGCTGCCTTTAAGTGCATGAAGCCCACATTTCCTCCCAAGCCCGATCTCTGCTTGAGATCAGGCTTGCAGGGAAATGCCAGCTCCATGCACTTAAAAGGGAAATGCCGGCTCTTTGCTCTTAAAGAGGAAACGCCAGCTCCGTGGACTTAAAAGGGAAACGCTGGCTCCTTTAAGTGCAGGGAACTGACGTTTCTGGAGATCGGGCACGCAGGCGGGGGGCGGCGGACGTCCTCAATGTGATGTCATCACGTCGGGGATGCCCTGCCCCCTCCAGGAACGCCCCCAAAGTCCCCCGCTGGGGGCGGACGATAGACTTGGCAACCCTAACTGCTATTGAGAGAACAGCTCTGACAGAACTGTGTCTGACCCAAGCTCACCTAGCTGGCTGCATGTGGAGGAGTGGGGAATCAAACTCCGTTCACCAGATTAGAGTCCACCTCTCTTAACTAAGACACCAAACTGGCTCTTAGTGTGTTAGCATGCCGTCATATTTGTATGCTGGTCACACACACACAAATATTACCATGACTAAACAAAGTTCATAAGCTGGAAACTCCTTTTGTGCATCTAACCATGTGCTACATGACATCATTTCATCCGAGGAATAGTCTCTAAAAACTAGTCTGGGCCACTGAGAATGTGGTGCTACAACTAATTCCAAAATATCAGTCAAGTTTTCTCCCTGAGGCTGTGGTTCCAAGTTGTGTGTGAATACCCCTTGTGTTCACCAGTCATTTAAAGAAACCATACCTGTCACTGGGATTATAACACTGCTGTGTTCACATTGCATTGCTTGTGAAATATCTTCACATCGTATGGCCCTAAGAAGGGTTTTGGAATAACTGATTCCACTGGAAGTATATTCATTGCCCAAGGTGGTCGGCATGGTATCAGAGAGTTCTTTGCTATGGTACACCTAGGCATGTCTCAACTTGTTTGGAGTGGGCTGTGATAGATAATGAAAAAGACAGCTCATAAATCTGCTGACAACTCCCTGGAAAATGCAACCCCAGAAGGGTGTGCGTGTTATGCCATGTCCTTGGATGCTACATGGGGAAGTGCCAATGAGAATGAGAGCACGGGCACATAAGCTTAAGAAGAGCCAAAGAAATGAGAAGTGATTTTCCCCAGACACCTGCAGCACGAAAAGAGAGACAGAGATGCCATGCTCAGATCACATAGCTTAGAAGACAGAGAGATGAAGCACGTGAAAGGGCAAAGAAACATAGACTGGTACAGAGGAATAATATAAAATGTACCAGTCATTCTTTGCAGCATATTAAGCTCCAGCAGTTGTCTCAGCAAGACTTCGGGAAGTTACTCTCTGGCCACCGTGGTAGCTTGCCAGAGGAGGGAGCTGTTGGTGGCCTGCTCTGGGCTACTCTGCAGCAAATAGTCAGAGGATGGTGTTTCAGCTACCAGCTCAGCAAAAGTCAGGTGAAACAAGAGAACGGTAAGGTTCCACCCAGTCCTATAGAGCATCTGACTTTAGCCTGGTTCTTCAGTCTGAACACTGTGCTGTTCTTGCAGTCTGAGCTGCCCACAGACTCCTAGTTCCTGCCCACCTACATGCTTCCAGACCAAGAGCCCTGACTCAGGAAGATGCCACATAACAGCGGTAAGTCCTCTCAGATCTGCTCATTGATCTTTGTTCACTGTCCCTTCCTAGGGTTGCCAGCTCCAAGTTGGGAAATACCTGGGGATTTGGGGGGTTGTGCCTGTGGAGAACTGGGTTTGGGGAGGGACCTCATCAGGCTATTATATCACAGAATCCATCCTCCAGAGCAGTCATTTTCTCCAGGGGGACTGATCTTGGTCATCTGGGGATCATTTGTAATAGCAGGAGATCTCCAGGTGCCACATGGAGACTGGCAACTTCATGTAGATAAGCTCCTTTAGCTTCAATGTGAAGTTGGACTAGATCTTGGTTGCAGCTCCACTAATCTGAATCAGTCCCCTGGAAACTATGTGCCAGACCTCTTCTCTTCTAGCTTTCTGAAGCCCACGCAAGAATTGTCCCTTCCCACACAGCATTTTGTTAAAATTTATTTATATCTATTTATATCCTCACTTTTCTCCCCAAAGTGGCTCACACCACAGATCTCCCAATCCTCCATTCTTACAGCAACTGCCCTGTGAGAAGTCAGTTAGGCTGAGAGTGACTGCTGCAAGGTCACCCACTGAAATTCCATGTAGAGTAGGTCTTCAGCCCCGGCTTCCTCGATCCTTTCCCATCAATAATCAAATTAGGGGATTGCTGGAAATTGAATTTAAATTTGTTGGATCTTAAATCGATGATTGTAGGCAATGAGATTCTGATTTTGGTTTGGACTGACTTCACAGTCTTTGTGTTGTTTGGTTTTCATTGTTATTTTATCATTTGAAGCATCGTTAGGCACCCTGAGTCTTTTTAGAAATCCCCTTCACTCACTTCCGAATTACAATTGAAAATTCAGATGCACATCATAATGATAATCTTGTCTTTTCCCACCCCTTGTGGCACCTTCCTGTGTTGTTGACAGGAGCAAATGTGTCCAGGAGGCAGGCCCCAAAACAGGAAGTACCTTTCCCAACCCAGTGGAATATATCTATTCCCCACCCACGCCTCTCCTTCTAGTGCGACGTAAACTTTAAAGGCCAGCCTGAGTAGGCCCAATCCACCTTAGCATTATTGGCTGCCAGGTTAGGGTTGCCAACTGTGACTTACCTCACCAGCGGGGGACTCCTGGGGGATCCCGGCGTGTGTGTGTGCATGCGAAGCACCCGCGTGCTGCATTCGCATCACAGGGCAATGACATCCTGACGCCGGGCACGCTGGGGGAGGGGCCATGATCATACAAGGAAAAACCATAGAGTTTTCCCTTGTATGGCCGTGGCCCCGCCCCCAGCATGCCTGGCG
>NW_015162513.1:181556-198606 GCF_001447785.1 Gekko japonicus | reverse complement strand
ACAGGATGACTTGGAGCCGGGTTAAAAAGCCACCACATCACAAGTAGTGTTTTCGGGCCCCCGCGCAGTCATCGCACATGGCCAGATGTCTGAACGCGGGGCAGCACACGCGGAACAGATTTGGCAGTCTGAACCTGCAGATCCGTTCTGCCGCTAGGTAGGTGTCTTTTTTTTAATGCCTATATGCGCATGTGTGCGCATGCGCACATGAATTTTGAAATCTTTTTGGCAGCGTGCTCTGTGGCTGAGGCGTTGCAATAATGTGGATGCTTTACCATGGGTTGTCGCCATGGGTAATCCACAGCAGGGTGTGCTGTGTGGTTGATATGCCCCACAACACTTTAAACTGGTTCAATTAGAGGCGGCACCATATTGCGCCAAGCCACCAGTGTGGACACAGCCTAGGAGTTCTTTCAATCATAGTCCTTCAGCAAAAATGCCCAGAGTATGTTTCACAAAAGAAAGATTTTGGAGGAAAGTGCTGTCATTAAATTTTGAGATGGCCAAGTCTACAGCACTGATTATCCCTGGATGCTATAATAGTCACGATAATTTCAGTGCACACACATCCATTTCCCTTTGTCTTTTGATATACCACTCCCCTTTCATTTATTCTTTGCATGTTTTCAGCAGGCTAGGGGGAGATGGAGATCTCTTTTGATTATTAGAACTCTGCCCTCTTTTCATTCTCATAGTGCATCATCTGCATGTGTTGGCCCAACAATTGAACAGTCTACATGGCTGCTTCAGTGGTTTCATGTTATTTACCCTGATTTCTTTAACAGAACAGGCATAGCTGTGGGATGAAGACCTTGCTGATTCACTACTATGGGAAAATTTACTTACTTTTCCCAGACCGACATATCTGCAGGACTGCCTCTCCCCGTATGTCCCCCAGAAAGCTCTATGCTCCTCAGGAAAATATGTCCTGGTAGTCCCCAGCCCAAAGGAAATCCATTTAGCCTCAACCAGAGCCAGAGCTTTTTCAGCTCTGGCTCCGGCTTGGTGGAACACGCTTCCAGTTGCGATCAGGGCCCTGCAGGACTTACTACAATTCTGCCAGGCCTTTGGTTGAGGTAGTGGATGTCTGATTCCATCAGCCTCCCTGCACCTGCTTAAATCATGCACTGCACCAACTTATGCCATAGGCATTGGCCTAGGTGCACCTGCTGATATGCGGGTTTCCTGCACACATCTACACCATGCTCCCGGGATGTGTTAATTCTGTCAATATATTTAGCTCGCCATCTTGTGTTAATCTGTCTCTTGGGTTTTTTAATTGAATTGTATGGATACTGTTCTTATCTGTTTTTTTAGTGTAGTGTAACCTGCTCTGAGCCTGCTTGAGGGGGACGGTGGGATATAAATCCCAATAAATAAATGAATACATACATACACACTTAATTTACACCCTGCACTTCTCCCCAATGGGAATCCAAAATAGCTTACTTCATTCTCCTCTGCTCCATTTTACTCTCACAATGACCCTGTGAGGCAAGTTAGGCTGAGAGTGTGTGACTGCCCAAGGTCACCCAGCAGTGCAGAGCAGGGATTCGAACCTGGATCTCTCAGATCCTAGTCCAACTCTTTAACCAATAAACCACACTAGTTTTGACACCACAGATTGTATTGTCATGATCGTGAAAGAAACTGAATAATTTTGACAAGTTTGCATCTCATATTCTGTCCTGGCTAGCACTTCACTATTGGAAACACCAAGTACTAAATTTCATATAGACAAAAGATGTGGATCAACAGCAAAATAAAATAGAAAGTATTTACAAGCCTTTTGTTTTTAAACTTCATATATTTTGTGCTTCGGTGGATGCATACAGATGAAACTGCCTTATGCCTGGGTCAGACCATTCATCTTCAAGGACAGTTTTGTTTACTCTGATGGGCAGTAGCTCTCCAGGGTGTTAGATGGAGGTCTTGCACATCACCTGTGTTAAGTATGACACTTAACTCGGAGGAACAGTTCAACAAGTGATTTCAGCTTTATTTCAGTGAGAACAGCATAAAGGCTTAGCCTTGTAAGGACTAGACCAGCAAGACAATTTCAATAGGCAAAACGGAAACTTATATACAATTCTGGCTGAGATAGCCACGCCCACAATACTTACAGTATCCAATCGTCTTATGTTCATTGCAACCAATCATAATCAATACATAATGTCCAATCAAAACCATTCCCTCCAGAAGGCACACCATTGGTCAGTATTTTCATGTTTTACAATCCGCATAATGAGCGATGCTAGATTATGCTTTTACCATTATGTCTCTCAAGACATAACAACCTGCCACATGATCCTTCTACGTGGAGACACCAGGGACTGAACTGAGGACATCTGCACACACAGCACATGCTCAGTCACTGAGCCAGGACCCTTCCCTGTGAACAACCATCTTGCAATGCTTCTGTTCACAGCCAACATGGGACTTCCTCTTCTTAACGCTGACTACAGGGTTACTTCCGAATGCCAAAGACCGAGAGGTGCCCTTTTTGCATTTCATTAAAAAATATTTATGTGAAATGCTGCACAACAGTTTTTGCATACATTCTGCATTATGCAGGGTAACTTTTAATGTCTGACCCAAAGGAAACCCCCCCTCCCATTCTGAGGTTTTATATACTAGAAACACACACAGGAGGACAAAACAGACAAAAACCAGGGGCAGAAAGGCAACAATTGAAGACCTATCCTATGTTTTCCAAAAGGTTAATGACAAGTTGGTTGGCACAATTAAAAATAAACAAGTGTCTGGGTTGTGCCTTATGAGGATACATAAACTGTGCTTAATGCTGAATTTATTTACTCCAGGCCTGTTTCCGAAGCATCCTAGTATGTTGTCATGGAGACCGTTTGCGTGGTTTCTCTCTTGAATGGAGAGGATTGCCATGGAAACCAACAACAACATCAGTGGCAACAAAAGGAAGAAGCCCTTCTAATTTCTGTAAGAAATAGCCAATTATTTTTTCTCAAATGCACTTCAGTCAGAAACAATGCATTTATAGATGGCAAAAGGGGGGAAAAAACCTCCATACAGGCAGAGCACATTGTTAACAGTAACAGGTGCAACTGAAAAAGCAGGTGAATTTCAAAACTGTTGTCAAGAAGCTGCTAAGAGTTGAAAGGGTTTTGTTCGGTCAAATTATAAACCTGGCTATTCAACTAGTTTTCATGTTGCTATTCTCCAATAACAGGAGGAGGACAGGAGTTGGCTTGGCACTTCTTAATCCACAGTCAGCTTTACTGCTCTTTCATCCGGGTGCAACCCCTGCCTTCTTCATCCCCAAAGGAAATCAGCAGCAACAGACAGACAGCAACAGACAGATTATAGTAAACCGAGTGACAGTGTGACAGGTTTCTCTGCACCACAGCCACACACTCACTCCTCTTTTGGCTCGCAGCAGCACAAGGCGCTCGCTCAAAAGCACTCGCTTGGAAGAATGCTTCCTTATCCCCCACTTCGTGGAAGTGGATACAAGAGAGCAGCAGTAGAGCAACTTGAAAGCCAGCTGCAATGCACCAGTGACACGAGCTTCGTCTGCGAAGCTCTCGTCTTGCATCTTGGCTTCCTCGCTCATCCTTTATACCACTGTTTTCCTAGACTTATGATACCTGGAGCACAGGTGTTGTTTTGTTCTGGATCAAAGCCAAGCATACACTTCACTCTTCGCTATCAGCTTCCAGAAAAATGGACAGTCATTCTCCTTGCAGCGTTAGATAGCCCTGTTCATTTCTCCTTCTAGCGTTGCTCTCTCTAGCATTCCTTCACCCACTCAGTTCAAGGCTTAAGGAATGGGACTGTTCTTTCTAGGTAATGGTGATCCCGTGTATCCTTGCTGTTGTTTATTAGAAAAAGGAGAGAGGTCTTATGGCTACAAAGGCAATAGTGTGGATCACCCAAGTTGGTAGCTTATGTTTGCAGGGGACATTTCAGCACCTCTCACAGGATGCTAAGGCCCTGCTGTTCACGGCCTGGGAATCAAAAGGTAGAATCTGTATTTGCATTTTTAAATCAGTTTCGTCCTGCTGTGATGCCGCCTTTCTCTATGCTTGTTTGAAAGTTGTTTGGAGAAGATTAATTTAAAATGGTTCGGAGGCGCAATGGCAGTGGAGCTACCACGAGAGGGCAATAAACATATGCAGACATGCAAAAGTATGCTAGCATTGTTGAGGTGCGAAACCAAAACCAAATGTAGACAGCTTTTTTGAAGACGGAGTCAGAAGGCTCGGACACCGGTGGGAAAGACAAATGCAGATTCGACCAAAGGAAAGATCCACAAAAATAGACACTTTCTGGGTCTATTTCAGAACCTGATTAAGTGATATACGCTCGTTATATAATAATGGTTTTGTGTTGTTCTTACAATTTTGGCACCTTCCCAACTTCTCGATGGCATTCTTTTCTTAAAGAAGCAGTCAGCATTCCTATTATTGTAGGTTTTTTTTTTAAAGGTGGGTTTTTATTAAACGTTTCCCATTTTTCTGCAGACCTGGGGCTTCTCCGGGCTTGCAGGGGGGAAATCTATTCCCAATCTATACATGGCCATATTTTGCAGTTTTTTAAATACATATGCTGAGACCATTGTTTAGAATTAGTTATAATGGTAATCTCAACTACAATCTACAATCCATATTAACTGTGTTCTCATTTGTGTATTAATAACTTCTTCATATACAAATTTCTGTCCTAAATCCAGTGAAAAACTTTAGTCATAGGTTTCTGCTAAAGGAGCTTCAATAATCTCAAGATTTCTTATTGAATCTGATCATTTTCATTCTGTATCCTCTATTCATTTTATTTATTTATTTATTTTGGGACTTTTACCCCGCCGTACCTCACAAGTGGGCTCTGCACTTGCAGCCACCCGCTTGCTCATTTTGCTCAGAATCCTCTGATTGTCTGAAACATGAAAACAGAGGTCCAAAGGTCCTTCAGTTGGCACTGGCAGGGATTAAGCTTGCTATCTTCTGCATGCAAAGCATGCTGTCTACCACTGAGCCACCCTTTTTCTGGATCTTTGTCTACAAAATCAGTAACCATCTAAGATTTGCTAGGGCTGAAAGCCTGGCATGCTGTTAAAACCATTTTAGTCAGACCAGTCTTTAATTTTTAATATGATAGGATAGGATTCCATTTGAGCTGTGTTTTCATTTTACCTTGATAGTGGAGAAAAAGCTGCTGATTCAGTTATTATGGTTTTAAATTCCAGATCTGACGTGCAGTCCTGTTCGTCTGTTACAGGTTCATCTAAAAGGAGCCATGGGGACTTTAAAGACTAATAGACTTCTTGTGGCATATGTGTTCATGCCCCAATACATCTATTAGTCTTTAAAATGCTATAAGACTCCTTGAACACACTAAGCTGCCTTATACTGAATGAGACCACTGCTCCATCAAGACCAGTGTTGTCTACTCAGCCCGGCAGCTTCTCCCCAGTGTCTCAGGCAGAAGTCTTCCACCTGAAGCTTTTAACTAGTGATGCTAGGAATTGGACCTCGGACCTTCTGCATGCCAACCAAATGCTCTAATACAGAGCCATAGTCGCTCCCTTCTTCTCCTTTATTCTTATGCTAAATTAGGGTTACCAGGTTCCCCCTGGCCACCAGCAGGGGATGGGGAGGTTAGGGCGACCAGATCCAGGCTGGGAAACTGCTGGAGATTAGGGAATGGAGCCTGGAGAAGACAGAGACCTAAATGGGGTAAAATGCCACAAAGTCCACTCTCCAAAGCATCCATTTTCTCCAGGGGAGCTGATCTCTGTAGTCTGTGGATGAGCTGTAATTCTGGGGGATCCCCAGATCCCATCTGGAGGTTGGCATCCCTACATTTGCATACTTGTTTGAAGAACTTCTCAGTGAACTGATCATGAATTACAAATGCCTGTTATAGATTCTGTTGTGTCCACTGACCGCCACCAGAGGTCAGCGCACATACCCGAGCTTCAGTCTGGGAAGACAATGGGGACTAGGATCCTAGTCCCTCCCCCGGGGAACCAATGGGAGCCATGGCGGGAGATTCAAACCCACCTATGGTGACCAAGGGGTGGTCCCCAGGTGTGTATATAGTTGGCCTGCCGGCCGTTTGTCTGCATGTCTTGTTGTGTGCCTAATAAAGCGTGCTATGCACCACGTCGTTGTCTGTCGTCGATCCATGCGGCTTCCCACTACACAATAGATTCATACTTGATGTAGTTAGCCAAGGAAAGAGAAGAGTGCCTTCAGGTGAGACTATGAAATAGCCAAGGGATGTGAAGCAACCACTTCAGTTTCTACTGAAAGAAAGCAGCAGACAATAATAACCAGATGGCTGGGTGACTGGGTATATGAGTGCAAGAAAGCAAATCTGGGGTTTAAAAACAATACAAAGGGGGTATGTGACAGTGGCCCAGGAAATGGGACAGGAGACTGTTGCTCCACTTATGTCTACCAAACAGACAGGCACTTTTGATAGAAAAAGAAGAGAAGAAGAGATTGGATATATACCCAGCAGTTCACTCTGAGTTTCAGAGTGGTTTACAGTCTCCTTTACCTTCCTCTCCCCACAACAGACACCCTGTGAGGTAGGTGGGGCAGAGAGAGCTCTTTCGAGGACTGGTCTTGAGTAGGCTTACCAAGTGTCGGCGGGGGATCTGCGTGTCTTGGCAGGATCCCTGCCACGGGGACGGCGACATGCGTTGCATCCGCCGTCGCCAGGAAGTGGCGCTATGCGTCGCTCTGGCAACGGGGCTGTTTGGAGTCCCGTTGCCAGAGCGACGCGTAGCGTCACTTCCTGGCGACGGCGGGTGCAACGCGTGTCGCCGTCCCCGCGGCAGGGATCCTGCCAAGACACGCAGATCCCCTGCCGGCACTTGGTAAGCCTAGTCTTGAGAGAGCAGCTCTGACAGAACTTGTGACTGACCCACAGTCACACCAGCAGCTGCATGTGGAGGAGTGGGGAATCAAACCTGGTTCTCCCAGATTAGAATCCGCGTTCTTAACCACTACACCAAACTGACTCTCTCCTGGTTGTAACCGGCCCAAAAGACATAGCTGAAGCATGCCTGCTTTCTAAATTAAAATCAGAGCCAGAACAAATAATTACTTTTCTAGTGTTCAGAGTAAAATAAAGCAACAACAACAACAAAACCTATCCACAGAAGCTCCTTCCTATGTTTCTGCATGTGCCCTGGTTACACCTCCTGATTAGGATTGCCAACTGCTTGGAGAAAAATGTCCTGTCCCTTTAACAGAGGCTTAATGGGGTGCTACTTACCAAGTAATGCATGGACTGAAAGGCTTTAGCTGTCTATATATTAAACCTCTATTAAAGGAACAGGACACTTTGCGATGAGGCCAGTGCTGTGAATTATGCAGAGATGGAGTGGACAAACTCATTTATGGGCAGGGTTTAAATTACTGGAACCCTTAATTATTTAATGTAGTTCTTTTTCAGGGTCCACTGACCATTCTCCAATACCACACCATTTGGGAATTACTTCTCCATTGATAAGAAGCCTGAGCATCCGGTTCACAGCTCCATTCCAGGTTTTCCTTTTTGTCTGTCACAGGTGAAATGGGTTAGCAAATGAAGTTGACATTGGTATCATCTAGTCAAAGGCTTCCTTTAATATCTTAATCCACTTGAGATTCTTCACTAGTTTCCTAGGACCTTCCCTGCTGCTAACCCCAGATAAATCTCAGAATTTGTATCTCAGCAGGGAATCTTAAAAATGAATCACTCTCTTTGTGTGCTTTTTAGCCAGCATTTTCCAGGGTACATCACAATAAATATTGACACAGTAGCAGTTTGGGAATGTGTTTTATATGCAGTAAAATAGGCAAAAAGAAAAGAAATATAGAGTTTTGCATTCTGCTTTGCTATTGAATATTGGTGTGCCATGTAGGTGCATAGGTAGTGTGAAAAAGAAATCATATATCTGACCAATTAGGTTCTAGCTAGCCTGCCTCCTCATAAGCCACACAGGCAGTCTGTATTTAATTTTTCAGTGTAAATTCCATACTTATATATGTGCAACCATCTTTTCTTTACAAAGGAAAAATGTTCACACATGTTAGAAATAAAATGGCAAAACTCCTACTGGAAATTGTAGGATTCACGATGTCACTGGTGTCAGCAAATAGAGACTCTCCACAGGCAGATTTTTCCTATTCAAACTCAAATCTTCAGAACTTTGTTGTTGTTTTGGTAAAGAACTTGTCTTGGAAGAGAAGCATATATGTTCATGGAACAATGAAGCAGTCACTGTTACTTATCAGAGTGGTGAACTTGTGCACATCCATGCACAATGGACCTTTAACAAAAGGCCACTGAAAACACATGAGAGCTATCTAGCTGAACTGAGGTGATAATAAGTTAAAAGCAGTGGGAAAATAAGAAATGCTGTAGCTACAGTATATAGGGTAATTAAAGCTTAAGGCCTGATTTGAGTTATAGTGTTCCCTCTAAGCTGAGTTAGTGTGAGCTAGCTCAGTTTTTAATCCTCCAGCTGACACATTTTTGTCTTAGCTCAGGAAGGATGGCTCCAGAGTAAACTAATTTATGCAATAGCCAAATCACTTGCTCACAACTTTAGTGCCAGTAGCTCACAAAGTAGAATTTTTGCTCGCAAGACTCCACAGATTAGAGGGAGTATTTGTGGTTCCATTTGTGTGTATGAGAGAGAAAGACAGAGACACAGAGACAGAGACGGCCAGTGTGTTTCTAGAATTCTAGTGCAGTTTTATTTACTTTGATAAAAATGCCTCACTTTTCTCTTCAAATGGGGACCCCAAGTAGCTTACAGTATCCTTCTCTTCCATCCTATCCCCACAACGACAATCCTCTGAGATAGGTTAGGATGAGAGAAAGACGGGTCCACTGTAACCCAGTGGAATTCCATAGCAGAGCAGGGACTTGAACCTAGGTTTCCCAGATCCTGATCCAGCACAAGCCACCACAATACACATGGGAATCAACAGCATTCTGTGCTCTCTTTATGCAGAATCTGCATTTGTCTTTCCCACCGGTGTCCCAGCCTTCTGACTCGTCTTCAAAAAAGCTGTCTACATTTGGTGTCGTTTTCACACCTGAATAGTGCTAGCATACTTTCGCATGTCCACATATGTTTATCGTCCTTTGGGGCGGCTCCACTGTCATTGCACCTCTGCACTGCTTTAAAAGAATCTTCTCCAAACAACATTCAAACAAGCATAGAGAAAGACGGCGGTCACAGCGGCACAAAAATGATTTTAAAATGCAAATGCAGATACGGCCTTAGGTGCACTAACTTTGGTACCTACCAACTCTTTTGAGCAAACCAGTTTGGCAGCAGTTCCAGCTTAATTCATCTCAAGCCATTGCATGAGTGGAAGAATGTACTGAGTGGCTGGAGAAGGCAAGCTTTTCCTGCCCTATTGCTGCTGTTGCCCCAACCATTGACTGTTTGCTGTGCAACAAGCAAGTTTCAGTTGTGTGTCCACATCACCTGCAGCAATGGTAGCAGATACAGTCACAGCAGCAGGGTGAGAGTCTTCCTTCACTTTGGCTGCCCAGATGAATTACAGATAGCTTCCCTCTGCTGGTGCTACTGAGGAAGTGGAGGGGAAAAGACCAAGAGCTATTTCTGCAAAAGAGAAGGGACTTCGCCTCTTTTCATTCTAAAGCAAGTAGGAAGGCCCATATCATTGCTGCATCCTGCCTGAGGGTGGTTGGGAGAATTGCTGAGGACTGTGGCAGCTGTGCTTCATCAGTTAAGGTTGCCAGATCCCCTGGTGAAGGCAGGGGTCCCCCACTTCCAGGCTCCCCCTCCCCCTCACTGATCAGCTGGCCAGTGGGGGGGAGCTCACCCAGAAAAAGAGGGAGATCCAGCGTCATCAATCACATGACCCAAAAGTGACATCATCACTTCCAGGACATCAGGGGTGATACTCTGGTATTTGGGCAAAAACTCTATAGTAGAAGCCAAACTTACCATAGAGTTTTTTGTTGGCAGAATTCAGATATGCAGTAAAGTGGAGCACAAGCTGTTAAAATTGCAAAGTAAATTTATTAAGAAGGGAACAAACTTTGTAAGAAAGAGGAGAGAAAAAGAGAAGTCACAAAAGCTCATACCTTGAATAAAACATTGTTGGTCTTAAAGGTGCCACTGGACTCTAAATTTGTCTAGGAGAGAGGTCAGTAATGAAGATTTCTCAGCAAGAGAGAGAGAAAGCCCTTACTGAGCCAATCAAAAGACAGGAAGGAGACTATTTGAAAATAGTAAAGGTAAAGGTTTCCCTTGCTCGAAAGCCAGTCAAATCCGACTCTATGGATGCGGTGCTCATCTCCATTTCCAAGCCGAAGAGCCAGTGCTGTCCAGAGACGTTTCCGTGATCATGTGGCCAGCATGACTAGACGTCAAGGCGCACAGAACGCTGTTACCTTCCCACCGAAGTGGTACCTGTTTATTTACTTGCAATTTCTTGCTTTTGAACTGCTAGGTTGGCAGGAGCTGGGGCCTTGAATCTAATAATCTCACTATGCTAACTAGTTGTCCCCTCTGCTGCCCCCTGCAGGATGTTGTTGTCATTTTCTTTATCAATGCATGATAGACCTTGCATATTCCAACATTCTTGCCCAAATACCAGTGTCACCCCGACATCTTGGAAGTGATGATGTCACTTCTGGGTGATGTGGGCAGTGATGTAGACACACCACTGTACGTAGGCTGGGCCTCCCTGCTGCTTCCAGTAAGTCCTCACCCACCCCCGCCAGTTGCCAGGAGGGTCCTGGGAACCCTACCATCAATGTAGTTCTTTGCCAGAGTTTATCTAAGGCGAAGCAGCTTATGAGTCTGTGAGAGAAAAATGAGAGGGTGCAGGAGAAAACTTAAGATTGGGAGCCCTTTCCCCAGAGAGTTCTCAGCAAAACCCATTTATTTATACATTTATTGTTATACCTTGTTGTTTGTCCATTGGAGACCCAAAGTATCTTGCAAAATAGTTCTGCCTTCCTTCATTTTATATTCACAACAATGCTGTCAGTTAGTTAAGGTGAGAGTGAATGACTAGCCTAAGGCCACTCAACAAGCATCCATGACGGAGCAGGGATTCAGGTCTTTGTGAAAACCTGAGAATTTAGGACCAGGATTTCCAACCTGATTATTTATCAACAGCCTCCAAACTCCAAGCAAGTTTCTGTCTACAATTTAGGATTGCCAAAGGGTCTGGCAAAAAGTATATTTTCCCCTTAACAGAGGCCTAATGTGTGGAAATGGACAAAGAAAGCTTTCCCTGGCATGGAAGTAATTAGCATCACCTAGTAAATAACATCCCATTAAGCCTCTGTTAAAAAGAGAGGGCATTTTTTTTCTCCAGGCAACCGGCAGCCCTCACGTACATTGGAATCATGGGGCTGGATTCCACCACACTTTCCTTATTTATTTGTTTGCTTTATTCATACCCCACCTTTCTCCCCAATGAGAACCCAAAGCAGCTTACCTAGTTCTACTCTCCCCCATTTTATGCTCCCAATAACCCTGTGAGGTAGCTTAGACTAGGAGCGTTTTACTGGCCCCAGGTCACCCGGCAAAGTTTCCACGGCAGAGTGGGGATTCAAACCCGGGTCTCCCAGATCCTAGTCTCTCTAACCACTATACCAAACAGGGAACATCACCTGTAGTAGATGTGTAGCATAAGAATGGTGGGGCCTGGAGATCTCCCGCTTTTACAACTAATCCCCAGCTGACAGGGATCAGCTCCCCTGGAGAAAATGGCTGCTTTGAAGGGTGGACTCTGTGGCATTGTGCCATGTTGAGGTCCCTCCCCTCTGCTAACCCTGCCCTCTCCTGGATCCCCCCCCCAAAGTCTCCAGGTATTTTCCGACCCTGACGTGGCAACCCTAGCCCGAATGCTAGACTCACCTCTCCTTACACAGTCTTTACATCCAAGTTCAAGCAATGAATAAGTAAAACCAGGGCTTTTTTTGTAGAAAAAGCACAGCAGGAACTCATTAGCATAATTGGCCACACCCAACAGCAGAAACCTATTATCATATTAGGCCACACCCCTGAGAGCACAGGTCATTAGCATATGAGGCCAGACTCCTCTGTTACCAGAAGTGTGGTCATCCAGCCACACCCACGTTTTGCTTCTTATTCTGTTTACCTTGTTTGTTGTCAAAACCCAGGGCTTTTTTTGTAGCAGGAACTCCTTTGCATGTTAGGCCACACACCCCTAATGTAGCCAATCCTAATGAGTTTCTGCTGTTGGCTGTGGCCTATTATGCTAATAAGGTCCTGCTGGGCATGGCCAACTCAGGAGCCAGCCGGAACTCCGTTCCTGTGCGTTCCTGCCCAAAAATAGCCCTGAGAACTGACCTTCAAGAAGGTTTTGACTCCAAAGACATGTTGAACTTCAGTAGCTTGTTTCAACAAATGGCTTTTTTAGCCCTCATTAAGATCATCTGATGCAGGCAGCTTCTTTCTGTCTGTACAAAGCAGCACTCAGTTCAGTATTGTGGTACAAAGAGAAGCAAGGAAGGCGACCAGAGCTTTCAAAGAGGCTCAGCTTCATTTTCTTGCTGCTGCTCCCTATTTTAATTAAGTGCGATTAGTGAAATGTCATTTGAATGTCTAGCCAGGCAACTGGAAAGAATATTCATTACCAGGAGCGCAGGGTGAAAAATGAGTTTTGCAAGACAGAATGGCAATCCAAGCCTTGAGCAGGTTGAGCCAAACCTCTTCACTGTTGGCGTGGAGGAGGAGAAATGTTCACGTCTTAAAATTCACCTTAGAAGCAGAACTAATTAGAGAAGATTAACAGAAATGAAGCGTGTAATGGCTAGAATGAGGCAGGAGCAGAGTATGAAAGAGTTGATCACTGATGTTTGGGGAAACCACTTTAAGAAAGTGCTAGGAGTGCGTGCTTGTTTTTATACAAATCAGTGACTAAGGATGTAATCCTGTGCATGCATACTTAGATGCCACTGAACAATGAATGTGTGTGCGTGTGTGCGTGCACATGTGTGGGCTGAACTAGATGTGACATTTGTCACATGTTCGCCATGGGGACTGATAGCCAAATGCTAGCAATGAACTCCCATTGAGAACTCCTTGTAAAAGTGCCATGAGAATCCTTGGGTCACCGATCCTATTTTGGATCAGGGACATGGCATTGAATGCCCTTCCCCCCATACCACAGTCCCAACTAGAATCAGGACCCCACAGCATGTTTACAGGGAATTCTCCTCACAGACTGACAGCTGGTGTACAGCTGCTGGTCCCCATAACAAACAAGTGACAAATATCATGTCTAATTTTGCCCTATTTGTATATAGGTGTACCAGGTTCCAGGTCAGGGCGGGGGATCCCCTGTTTTTGTGGGCTCGGGCTCACTACCGGCCACTTGGCTGGTGGAGGGAACCCCACCCCCAAACAGACGTCCCTGTGCAATGTCGGTGATGTGCAGACGTCACTTCCAGAAGTGACATCATTGCTTTGGCAATGTCGGGGGCAACGCTCTACTTTTTGGGCAAAACTCTACAGTTTATACGATTTTTACAATAGAGTTTTGCCCAAGAAGTAGAGCATCACCCCAGTGTCACTGATGCAATAACATCACTTCTGAAAGTGACGTCAGTGCATCACTGACATCTCCACCCACCCCCAGAATGCCCCCCAAATCCCTCTACTGGCAGGAGGAAGGCACCTGGCAACACTATTTGCATATAAGTAGTTGCCTTATACCAAATCAGACCATTAATACAGGTAGCTCAGTAGCATCTTCTCCAGAAGTGGAATTCTAAGACAAGAAGATGGAAGAAGGAAACCCACTATCTACCATTATCCAGATTAGAAGAATGTTCAACCCCCAGAAGCTAGAAATATGTACAAATCCAATAACTCAGCAGTACAGTTAATGGTGAGCATATATGCATGTTAATTTTTTGATTAAAACAAAAGAGAAGAAACTGAAATTTAATCTGAAGATTTGTCTATTTGGTGCCAGTTTGGTGTAGTGGTTAAGTGCGCGGACTCTAATCTGGGGGAACCGGGTTTGATTCCCCACTCCTCCACTTGCACCTGCTGGATGTCCTTGTGCAAGCCATAGTTCTGGCACAGCTGTTCTCGAAAAAGAGCAGTTTCTGTCAGAGCTCTCTTAGCCCCACCTACCTCACAGGGTGTCTGTTGTGGAGAGGGGAAGGGAAAGGAGTTTGCAAGCCACTCTGAGACTCCTCTGGGTAGTGAAGGGCAGGGTATAAATCCAATCTCCTCCTCCTCCTCCTCCTCTGCTTCTTCTTCTGTTTTCTGTTAACCTAACACATCTAAAAGGCCCAAGATGATGATGATAAATTAGGTTGGGCCGACCCTTTAAAATAATGTGGTATACTGGGCCCACACAGGCCTTCCCTGAATCCTTTCACTGATCTTCTCTGATTGAATATAGCAGAGGTCCTCTTTATGGTCTCTGTGGTAAACCTTCTCCTGCCTGAGATCTTCTCAAGTGAAAATGTTGGGGACCTTCTGCTTTCACAGTGTGGGTTTTGCCACAGACTCTTCTGAACTCAGTGGGGTTTATTTCTGAGTAAATTTGAGGTTTGGGCAGTACTGTATATGTGTGCTTGATTGCTATGAACATATTACAACTCTAAGCATTGTGGGATGTGTTGGACTGCCAGGTTTCCTGTTATAGCAGCAGATCTCCTGCCCCAACTTCCTCTTCCCACCGCCTCTCTGAGCAGTGGATGGGCCAAGTAACATCACTTCTGGGGGAAACCTGAAAGTGACATCAGTCCTCTCAAGGAATTCCTAGAGAAGCATGATGTCACTTCTAGGTTTTTCTAGAAGTGACATCACACATATTCTCCCTGGACTCCTGCTAGCTGTGCCTGGCAACCCAAGTTGTTTCAGCTGTGGATGCGACTTGTGTTTGTGGTGAACTACCGTATATGTAACTGCATTTGTTAGCATTCATTTTATCTTTGTCTAAACCTTCTTCCTAGTCTAAATTTACATTGTAAATGCCTTAGGGCTGGGTGCTTATGTTACTCTCTAAAATATCATGCATAGCAATGGTTGTGTATTGATAATTCACACCTTTAGAAGATGTTACCCTCTATCTTTCCCTTTCCATTACCGTTTAGTACATAGAGGTGTTGGCCAAATTGCCTTAATTTCTTAATTAATATTGGGGAAATATGATTATTAAGTGGCAATAGGCAAATTAGGGAGCAAACACCATTGTATACAGAAGTCCGGCCTTTACTGTAAGTACCAGAAACGGACACGGAGACTGTATTCAATATAGTATAATGTCTTTTTACTGCAGAATATTTATCATTCTAACACTACACAAGCACGCACACACATATACAGATTCTAAGAAATAAACATAGATCATAAGCACAGCGGGACATTCGTTGTTTGGGTGATATTTACCTGTTCTCATTGATTGAGCCATTCCAATGGAGGGGTTAGAAATAGAAGATGGGGGACATGTGCTCTGAACCGGCAGTACCACGTGGACTCTAGCTGCAGATCTAAAGATGGAGGTAGGGTATATGGATAGCAAGCTGGACATAAGAGGGTTAAAGCTTCGATAGGGGTCGCGGAGAGGGAGAGAGAGAGAGACCATGTGGTCGGGTAGCATCTTTTATAATGTCGTGGGGGGGCAAGCTAGGCTGGCCACACCCCCCTGTGACACTTCTTGTTAGTCTGTCCCATAAAACATACTATTGGCTGGCTGGAGGAGGGGAGGGGAACTAAGGAGTGGTCAATATTGAGATCTAGAAACTTAGACTGGAGGCTGGCACCTGGTTGCAGGTGAGATGAGTCATAGGGTTAAGGCTATTGTCTCTTGATGGCCCTAGCCGGCTTGCTGATGAGTGAGCGATTAGTTGCTAAGCAACCATGAATAGAGTCTCTGAGCTGCGTGCAGCTTTGCAGGGCTGGAGGGGGGGAAGGGGTTGCCTACATGTGCTGGAAGAAACTCCTAATGGCGTCTGGAGTTCTCTGTCCTCGTGTTTTCCATGGCATGGCGTCTGAGGCTTTGTACAGGCTTATGGAACTGCTTCATCTCACAGCAGGCAAGATGGCTGGTAACTCTGAACTACCACTGGAGCAGCAACGCTAAAGGAAGGTGTTCCTCTTTCAGGTGTGCAGTCTCAACAGGTAGTTCTAGGTCACCATGTTGTACATTCCCTTTGCACAGTCCATACAGTTCATATAAACACATTGATAGGCTTGAATGGCAACAGAGGGTCAGAGCTAGGTGGAACGAGTTCATGCTATAGCTTTCTATTCTGCCAGTATTGCTACAGCTTTCTAAAGATTGAGTTATAAACCACACATATAAATATTAACAGTGCCATCCTAAGCAGAGTTACACCCATGTAAGTCCATTGAAATCAGTGGACTTAGAAGGGGGTAATTCTGCTTAGGACAGAACTGTGAGTCTTCCAAATAAATACCGAGGAAATGATGTTAAGTATCAGTTTGCCAGGGTCAACATCATCCATAGAGATGATGCAAGGCAGTCTCAGGGTGGCTCCATACTGGTGGAATGAGCTCCTGGAGGCCATCAGGGCCCTTTTATAGTTCTGCAGGGCCTGTAAAACGGAGCTCTTCCACCAGGCCTTCGATTAGGGAGCCGCACTACATAAAGTGAGGCACTGGCCCCACCATTAACATAAATATTAACATTAATACGAGACTTCCAGTTTGTGGATTGGCGATGGCGGTCGCTCTCCCCAGCTTGCGGGGAGGAAATTAGCACACCAGCGGCATGGAGGGGTGCTGCCTCGTGGTACCCCCATGGAGCCCTTGTGATGGGTTCCAGGCCCAAGGGCTTTTGAGGGTTAGTCTCTTAAATGGCTTGATGCCGGAGAATAGAGGCTTCCCTCCACCCTGATGGTCCTGCTGCTGAGTGACCTTCAGGTACAAACTAATTCGACCAGGACAAGTGTAGGAGATCGAGCAGAACAACGAATGAAGAGAGCGAGGTCAAACCAACAATGAACGTGAGTACAAAGTAAATGGACTATTGTGTTAAAATGGAGTACAACCCCCCCCATGGGAAGAGCG
>NW_015162513.1:180914-181538 GCF_001447785.1 Gekko japonicus | reverse complement strand
AGCGGAGTGCAAGGAGGGATGCCTCTTAAGCTCATGGACAGAATAATGCAGCGAAGGGGGTAGGGGGGAAACAAGCAGCGAGATTATTTTGAGAGACTTACTTGAGTGCCGATATTGAAATGACGAGTTTTTCGAGCCCTGGCAAAGTGGTTTGAAATTGTAAACAAAGAGGAACATGGCGGCTTCCCAAGGAAAGTTTAAACCGAAACCAGGCGGCCAGAGTCCAAGACCGGAAGAGGGAACAGACGTCATGAAGCTGTTAGCAGATATGCTGAAGCCGGTAATGGAGCAACTCGGTGGTATTAACCAGCAACTGGCCACACTAAACCAAAACTTTGCTCTATAGCAGTGCCAGCTGGCAGAAACGGAAAAGAAAGTGAAGCATGCAACTGAGAAAATTACAGAGATGGACACCGCAAATAAGAAAATGAAGAAAAGAGTGACAGATGTGGAAACAACACAAAAACTCCAGAAAACCCATTTGTTAAAGCTCCAAATGGAAAAAGCCAACATGATTCTCAGATTTCAGGGAGTGCCTGAAACTGAAAAAGAAGATCTGAAGAAGACTCTGGGCGAGATTATTGCTCCAGTAACAGGCTTATTAGCGGATGAGATAGTAAAAGA
>NW_015162513.1:170197-180537 GCF_001447785.1 Gekko japonicus | reverse complement strand
ATCAATTGTAACAGTGGGAGATCTCCAGGTCCCACCTGGAGATTGGCAACCCTAGGGGAAAGTCAGCTGCACAGCAGGGGGGTGAAGAGAATGGTTTGATAGCTGTTGGGCCAAGATTGGCAACAATAGTTCCCCAGGAGCCCCATCGTAAATGCACCAAACAATTCCTAAAGATTTTCCGAAACACTACTCTGTCGATAAATTGCAACAGTTTGAATTAGCACCAAAGCTTTAAGAGCTCTCCAGCTGTCACCTGGAGACTGGCAACAGCTTGTCTGGAGTGTGGGCAGTATGGCATTGTATCTGTCTGAGGTCCCCCTCTTCCTCCTCCTCCTCAGACCCCACCCTCAGCAGGCTTCATCCCTAAAATATCCTGGAAGTTTCCAACCTGGAGTTGGCAACCCTATGTCCTTTCCTGGCAACCATCAGCCAACCTTTATCTGCCTGCCGCTGACATCATTCTCCTCTCCCCCGTATGATCCGCACAACTACCCTATGAGGTATGTTAAGGTTGAAAGTGTGTGAATGGTCCATAATCCCCCAGGCAGCTTTTAAGTGAGGACATATGTTACCTCAGAATACAGCAGCTCTTATATGCAACTGAAAATTCCAACTGCCTTCGGGGGGGGGGGAGTTTGAGGTGTGGAATGGAGTGAAGTCCAATCAGCTTCCACATGCAAAAGACCTTGAAACGCTGGGCGGGACGCCCAGTGGACTCGCAGCAGTGGTGGTGTGGGCGGGACTGGGCTTCGGCTTCTTATTGGTCGGCAGATATGGTAAGTGGCAGTCCCACCGGCCTAACACTAAAGGGACCAAATTTAAACGTTGCAATATAGAACGTTGCTATTCAATTATAATAAGGGAGAGATATATACCACCATCAACAGCCTACCACAACCCAGATGACTGCCTACTGTGAATGCTGCCCATGTTCACCATCGTAATATTAGCTGTACTAGCACTTTATATCTTGTTATATTTATGGTTATACTGTTGTGATTTTATGAATTCCCTGTTTTTGTTGTTTTCTACAGTTTTTGTAATTTTCGTTGTTTTCTACTGTTTTTGTAAGCCGCCTTGAGACTGCCTTGCAGAGAGGGCAGGATATAAGTAAAATAAATAAATAGGAAATAGGAGGAGGACTGAATCAGGAGAATATTTAGTTTATATTATTTATTTATTGACTTCTTATAACCCACCATTTCCTCATATGGGGCCCCAAAGTGTCTCATATCATCCTCCACTCCTCCATTTTATGCTACCAATAACTCTGTGAGGCAGATGAGGCTGAGAGTGTGTGACTGTCCCAAGGACACCCAGCAAGCTATACCTCCATCCTAGTAATTCTCCTGTCCTCTCTTTTATCCTGACAACAACCCTGTGAGGTAGGTGAGGCTAAGAGTGTGTCAAGCCCCGGCTCCTGCCGTGGGTCAGCACCCCCAGTGGCCGTTGTGTGTGGTGAGAAGCAAGGTCCCCAGAAGCTTGGGCAGCCCCAGGGACGAGTGGCCTGGCCTTCAAGGGGGGAGGATGGTGGACCTCAGTCTGGTAGGGAGCGGGGTTAATGGCACCCCTGAAGCCCCTCTACCTGCTTGCTACGATGGAACTCGGAGTTTCCTCTCCCTCTCTCTGACCTTCCAATATTGCAGGCAAGCCATTTCCTCCCCGGTCCCCGGTCTCTCCCCGTCTTTTATTCCCGTCCCCAGTCCCTGGGACCGCCCTTCCACCTGCCTGATCCTGGCCCCTCCCACCTTCAAAAGGGGAAATGCCGACTGGGCGTTCCCCGGAACGTCAGCGTCGGCGTGGTGCAGCATGGTGCGCCGGCGTGGTGCGTCGGCCTCAGTCGCCCGCAGGCCGTATAGCCGGGGCCGTCAGGCCGTTGCCGCTCCTGAGTGCTCTCCTCTCCGCCGCTGTTTGCACCAGCCAGTCCCAGTAAATAAATAGGAAATGTAGTGTGGGAGGAGGACTGAATCAGGAAAATATTTAGTTTATATTATTTATTTATTGACTTCTTATACCCTACTATTTCCTCCAATGGGGCCCCAAAGTGTCTCATATCATCCTCTACTCCTCCATTTTATGCTCGCAATAACTGTGAGGCAGATGAGACTGAGAGTGTGTGACTGTCCCAAGGTCACCCAGCAAGCTATACCTCCATCCTAGTAATTCTCCTGTCCTCTCTTTTATCCTGACAACAACCCTGTGAGGTAGGTGAGGCTAAGAGTGAATGAGTGGCCCAAAGTCACCCAGCAAATGACCATGCCAAAGTTGGGATTCAGACCTGGGTCTATCGGATTCTAGTCTACACTCTAACGACTACACCGCACTGGCTGTCAGAGAATATATATTTGATATTTTGCAACCACATTCAAGCTAGGAGAATCTACTGGAAAATCCCCCCCAGCTTCAGCTTTATTATTAAATTATTTAAATTATTTATTAAATTTCTGAATTGCCCAATCCCTGCTACTGCAGTGCTCTGGGCGATGTACAACATTCAATAAAAATATCAAAGACCATAGAATAAAATACATAAACAGAACTGATACAAACAAAATCTTTAAAAACTCAGATGGCAAATTTCACATTACTTCCCATTCCGGACTGCTGGCCACCTTGTGAGTAGGGGGGAAGAGGAACAGAGCAAGTCTGGAGAGCAAGGGGAGGGTGCCAGCTATCCTCAACCAAAAGCCTGGCAGAACTTCTCCGTTTTACAGGCCCTGCAGAATTGCATAAGATCCCACAGGGCCCTGATGGTATTCGGCAGAGAGTTCCACCAGGTCAGGGCCAGGATCGAAAAGGCCCTGGCCCTGGCTGAGGACAGCTGGACATCTCTAGGGCCAGGGACCACCAGTAGATTGCTATCCAAGGCGTAGGGTTGCCAACCCCCCCGGTTTGGCAGGGGTCCCCCGCTTTTGGGGGCTTTTATCCACCGCCAGCCAGCTGGCCACTGGAGATCCGGTGGCCACCCTAAGCCCCAACACCTGCAGCCACCCCTCTCCCTTCTATCTTGAGAGAGAGGAGGGAGAGGGGTCGTTGTGGGCCACACGTCTGATCTCCACGGAGATCGGGGGCACAGGGGGGAAATGCTGGCTCCGTGCACTTAAAGGGGCCCCTTTAAGTGCTGGGAGTCAGTGCTGCTGGAAGATCGGACGGGCGGGGGGATGTCCCCAACGTGACGACATCCCGCCCCCTCCAGGAACGCCCCCCATAGTCCCACACTGGGGACAATGTGATGCCCTGCCCTCTCCAGGAACACCCCCCATAGTCCCCCACTAGGGGTGAAGATGGGACTTGGCAACCCTACCAAGGAGTGTAACACTCTCCCGGGAACATACCAGCCTGAATGTTTGTTCCACATACACTGTTACATAAGGCTCCGGAGCCACTTTTCAGTACTTTGTATGCAGAAGGCCCTGGGTTAAATCCTTGATATCTCTTGTTCAAAGGTGACAGGTGTTAGCCGAGCTGCTTTATCTACAGCAATTGGCAATTTAGATGGGTTCTTGCCAGTGTCTACCAAGGTCCAGTTCCCACCAAGGGTAGGGTGATGAGGGGTGATACTTATCTGTCCTGAAGCTTTGTTCGTTCCAATGAAGAATGGATGGGGAGAAATGGAATGTAGGGAAGTTTAACACACAGCTAGAACCAGCCAGCACGTGTGGGTCTCTTGACTGCAGATCAAGAGATCAAGTAGAGGCAAGGGTTTGGGTCTAGAAAGCTGGACAAAAGGGGAGTTAAAGCAGACAGGGGGTGTTGTGGGGATTGCGGCTAGCAAGGGCCAGGCGACTGGTCCTTACCTTTTATAGGTGGATCTTTGGGTGGGTGGCAAGTGTGCCCACCTGTGGACCCACCTACCTGTTAATCCGCCCCAAAACTAATCCTATTGGTTATGCATAGTGAAGGGTGGCAACCTAGAGGGTTGGGCAATATTGTAACTTAAGATCTAACTCAAAGGATGGCATCTGGGGCAAGTGTGAAACTTGGCGTCAAGGAACCTCCTTGAAGTGCAGATGAAGCTCGGCCATCCCTCTGGTCATAAAAGGTCCATCTGGTGGAAATGCCAATGTAAAATAAAGCAGAGATGTGGCATACGTGACAGCAGAGATTTCAACAATGTGGGGTGCTTCTTCACAAGCTGTTGTTTTTGCTGACCATAATGGAGATGTGTGCTTTCTTCACCAGGCTGGCAGCTGTGTAACTGAAACCTTATTAACATGTAAGACTTATGCAGGCACCTTCTTTGTGTAGTATCACAACAGGTGATTTGTACAGCTTTCTGAGCCTGTGTGTGTGCGCGCGCACAGTCCATTGTGTGTGTAGCAGCAAATATCAGTTCATAAAGCAAATATCAGTCTTACTCCTTAACACGGATTACAAACATCCCAGTCTCGGGCCTTAGAGAGTTATTAGCAGTCAGTATTGGGCGAGATGGACTAGTGGCTCTGACTCAGCATAACAGCTTCCTAAACCTCCTAACTTTTGTGTAACTCTGTCTTACATATATTAACTGGTCAAATAAACTGAGCTAAATATTTTACGTCTATGTTTTGTAAGTCTCCAAACAGCGAAAGAAGCTCTTCTACTAAACAGGCTGAAATTCAAGCTATATACTGCTGTCATAGTAATGGGCTTGTTTTGACCAAAAGGAAATACATTATTTTCCCTGTTGCCTGTTTTATGTTCATTCGCCTGTCCTCAAATGATTTTGTGTCTGTACATGTGTCAAGGTTTATTTTCCAGAAGTCAAACCTATTGTAAGTGCATAATGTTATGCCTGCAGTAACCTCGGAAAATACAATTGTGAACGATAGATTGCAGAAAGAAAGCAGTCACCCGTGAAGACACAGAATAACATTTTTCACTGCAAGCTAATTCACAACCAAAGAAAAGACATCCAAGGCTGCAGACACAGCAGGCAAATCAGCCTCCCGGATGTCTGAACCATACAGCGTCTTGTGCACCTATTTGTTGTTAGAAAAAAGTGAATAACATAGCTGCAAAATATCTACTGCAAAGCACAGTTATGTAGTCTGGCTAGCAGGCCCATGGCAATCCATGATGGCTAGGGTTGCCATCCCCCCAGTCAGGGCAGGGGATACTTCCCAGTCAGGGCAATTGCAGCCGTATAATACTGTCTCTTAGCGGACAGTCCTATAAGATGTTCTTGTAGCTTTGTCATGAGCGCACCACCACTGTCTCTCTAGCTGTCTTAACCCACACTTCATCATCCGCAACTCCTGGGTAAACCATGGCATGAGCCTAGACTGAGGGTGCAGAGGGTGCCGGGGAGCAATCTCGTCAATGGCTGTCGAGAGTCGGCTATGCCAGTCCTCTACAAGCTCATCCAATGAGCTGACGAGGGCTTCGGATCCCGAAGAGCCATCTGAAGCCGCACCAGGTCCATTTGGCTCTGCAGGCAAGCCAAAATAGCCTCACCGCCCAAACAGGGTTGGAGTGAAATATTCAGACGGGCCTTCAAGGCAAAGTGGTCTGACCATGGTACTGCCAGAGCAGTAATCCAGTCCACTGTAACCTCCGTGGCGAAGATCAGATCAAGTGTGTGCCCAGCCTGGTGAGTGGAAGCTGTTACAAATTGGGAGAGTCCTAGTGCTGCCATGGATGACACCAGGTCCGCTGCCTGAGTAGAGGCCGCATCATCAGCATGGACATTGAAATCACCCAAGACTATCAGTCTAGGGTGTTCCAGTGCCCAGCCAGGGATGGTAGGCTATCGGTCAGTACGTTAGGCAGTCAGTAACTAACCAAATCACCACACTCTCCCCAGCTTCCCACACTAGACTGACACACTCTATGTCTGCGATCCTCGGCGACGGGAGTGCCCTGAAGGAGTAAGCTTCCTGAATGAATAAAGCCACTCCTCTCCCTGCCCCCTAGTCCATGATTGGCGAAGGACTGGGAACCTGGGAGGAGCCAACTGGGAGAGAGCTACTGTCTCCCCTTCTCGCACCCAGGTGTCGGTCATGCACACCAGGTCTATATTCTGGTCCTGCAGGAAGTCCTGAAGAACCATGGTCTTATTGTTTATAGACCTGGCATTACACAATGGCAATGTTGGAGGGGGCGGGTCAATAATCCTAGCCCCACTGCCTAGAACCTTTGGGATGGGACATAGGCTGGAAGGAGGCTGATCTAGTCTGCTTCTCCATCCCCTTCCCTTGACTCTATGCCTGGTCCCACTGCTGTACTTTCCCCTCCCGGGGAGCACTGGAATCCTTTGCCCGGTCATCGTCCCGCCTGCTGATCTTTGCCAGCTATAAACTAGCTGTAAGCCTCAGACCAACTAGGATGCCAATCAACCAGAGTGGTCCTTTGACAACAGACGCTGGCTCACAGTAGCATCTAAATTTGATGTAAACCACGATACAACAATCAATTCTATTGCACACCCTCTAATTTAACCTAGTAGCCAAAAATGCCTTCCCCCCTCCCCCCTTTTATATAACCCAATCAGATTAGCCAATGGTTCAAATATAAATAGTGGCTAATACCAATCTATGGCAATTTTACTTTAAGCACCAGATGACCTCTTGTTAATTAATCTGTAACTTTAAGTACTAAATTAATTAACTAATCAATTCATCAATTATAGGGCATTTAATATCATTAATTCATTTGTCAAATCAACCCATAATTAATTGGGAAATAACAAACAAGTAACACAATACACAATCAATTTATACTTTCTTTACCCTAACCCAATTAATTAATTCTGAACCTAATCATTCTCTAGTTAACCTCCTGCACCTGTTGCCAGCTGCCAGTCAGTGGATAGCAGTCCGGTTTCAAGATCAAGTCCAATGATCTTCCTTGGGCCAGATAGTCCCATAAATGGGTATGAGATTTTGTCTTTTGGACCCGCTCTCCAGTGCCAGCTAGACTGATCTCATCAGATCTTGGAAGCTAAGCAGAGTTGGCCCTGGTTAGTATTTGGACGGGAGACCACCAAGGGATCCCAGGGTCCCTGTGCAGAAGCAAGCAATAGCAAACCACCTCTGAATGTCTCTTGCCTTGAAAACTGGCCGTGTCCTGACAAACAGATTTTGTGGGTGGTAGAGGATTAACGGGATAGGGGGTAGATATACTTTTTCCTTCGGAAACATTGTGTGGACATATTTACCCAGGCTTAGAGTTCAATCCAGTAACTAAGTTGGACCACTGAAAGAAAATCTATGTTTAGAATGGCCATTTTTTCTTCTGAGTCTGATTCTGCATCTCAGATGTACAAAAGTAAGTGGGTAAAGGAAAAGCTTCTCCCAACATGGAGATGAATGGTGAGAAAAGCTCCCCATGCCTTTTCTTTCTCAGTGCTATTGTTTTATTGATTTCTGCTTTGCATACAAAGTGCTGGTAAACACAATGGTTATAGTACACCTACACAAATCTTCCAGAAGTGCTGAATCTGAATGTGCTCCGATATAGCCAGCTAGCACTCTTCCTTCTCTCTCATTCTTTGCTGGTTAAATGCAGGTCCAGGTAGTCAGAGGGCTTGAGAAGCACACCCCCATGGAAGGGAACAACCAGAAAAAAGCAGGAGAAAGAGTCCCAGTAGTAAGGACGAGGGTAGAGGGATGATTTGGAGGATGCTGCACTAGTGATATATATATATAATGTGCAAAACCTTCATGGAGTACAGGTGTATCAATTGATATTATCCATAATGGCTAAAAGGATCCTCCATGTTCAGAGGCATTTATCTCTGATTTCCAGATGCTGGGATCAAACAATAGGGGAGATCTGTTTCCAGCATACCTCTCCCAGTCCAGCAGGTCTCTCCAATTTATGTTTTGATGTTCCTCTTTCAAGCATACCAGAATACATCCATATGCTTTTAATCAGGGCTATTTTTGGGCAGGAACGCACAGGAACGGAGTTCTGGCTGGCTTCAGAGTTGGCCACACCCACTACAGCCAAAACCTCTGTGTGGGAGGCTACAGAGGGAAGGCATGGAGAGTGACACACACACCCCCGGCGACTCCGAGGCCAGCAGGTCAGGGGGTCCCTGGAAGGATTAAATGCCTCCCCGTGCCTTCCCTGGCCTGTCCAAGGGTTGGCTTGCCTGGGCTCCCTGCAGCCACGGGGTGCCCAGACAAGCCAAGGGAAGGCATGGGGTGTGTGGCCTAATATGCTAATGTGTTTCTGCTGTTGGGTGTGGCCTATTATGCTAATGAGTTCCTGCTGGGCTTTTTCTACAAAAAAAGCCCTGCTTTCAATGTATATTTGGTTCACATGGTGCTCGGCTGCAGTCTAAAGGTGCAAAAGTAGGGCCAGAAAACAAAGACGGCAGCCTTAATGCTCCAATTTAGAGGACTGATTTGAATCCTGAGTCTACAGACAATGTTATCCGCTGAGCTTTCCCAAGAGAAAACTCAATCAACATCCTAGCGCAAGGCAGCAGCCTGTCTATGTGCTGATGCACTCTCCCACTTCAAGTAATGGAGCAAAGTAGAAATGATAAAAGGAGTAGAATCCCCCCCTCCCAGCAGTTGATGAAACAATGCATTTGGGAACATTCCTTTTAACATTCAAACAAGGGTCTGTTTTAGGCTCCCTCCTGTGCTCCCACCCTTGGAAAAACCCGGGCTGCCTGCATGTTCCACAGAATTGAAACAGGCACATGAAATACTAGCAAACATGCTGTCCTTATTCTATCAGAGAATCTCAACTGCGCGCACATACCAGAGGCACTGAAAAATGTCCAGGATCATTAACAGTGATGTCTGATAAGAGAAAAAAGGCTTGGGGATGCCAGGCTCCAGGGGGGACCTGGGGATCCCTTAGAATTACAGCTCATCTCGACTACAGAGGTCAGTTTCCCTGGAAAAAATGGATGCTTTGGAGGGTGAACTCTAGGGGTGTGCATTCAGATTTACCCAAGCTGGAAATATACCCAGGAAAGACCTTATTGGTATTGTTCAGGTATATTTCGGCATCCCAAAGTTATCCCGGATTTTTGGGGGGAAATGGAAAAAAATCCTGAAAAAAATCCCAGATATATTCAGGAATTACCAGGAAGATCAGCACAGCCTGAAAAACAGCTGAGGTGGTGAGGAGCAGTCTCCCTGCTGGCTCAGCTCAGCTCCTTTAAAGGAGAGAGAGCCCAAAACAGAGAGCCCAAAACAGCTGCATCCGTAGGGAGCAGTCTCCCTGCCAGCTCAGCTCAACCTTACTTGTGCAGTCCCATTTAAAGGGACTACACAAGGGACTGCACATATCCTGGCCCATTTAAAGGGACTGCACAAGAGAGCCGGAAAACAGCTGAACCAGGGGGGAGATTGCTCCTCACCAGCTCAGCTCGTCCTCTCTTGCGCAGTTCCATTTAAAGGGACTGGAAAAAGAGCCCAAAGCTGAGCTAGCAAGGACTGCTCCCCACCAAGTCAGCTGTGCCTCTAAATGTGCCCTGTTTAGAATCATAGAATCATAGAGTTGGAAGGGACCTCCAGGGTCATCTAGTCCAACCCCCTGTGCAATGCAGGAAATTCACAAATACCTCTCCTCTACACCCGCAGTGACCACAGGTTCCACACCCAGAAGATGACACTAAACATTCAAAAAGAGCAAGCAATACAGAACTAAGAAAGCGGGGATGATACAACCTGTCCAGACATGCAGGGGTCCACAGAGATGAGATTATGACCCAGAGTTTGGGGGTGAACTGCCAGTTGGCATTGGGGCAGACACACAAAATCTGAGGCCATGTGCTTTGATGAATATAGTCTTTGGAAAACAAGGCAGACCAATGGGAGGCCTTGGGAGCTGGTCTCAGGTGAGAACAAAAAGAACATAAGAACATAAGAGACGCCAATGTTGGATCAGGCCAAAGTCCAATCCAGTCCAACACTCTGTGTCACACAGTGGCCAGAAATACCAGTGCCATCAGGAGGTCCCCAGTGGGGCCAGGACATTAGAAGCCCTCCCACTGTTGACCCCCCCCCAAGCAATAGATTTTCTAGACCAGTAAGGAGTCCATGGAGGTGTGGTACCAGGCAGAGCATAATTCAGATGTGACCAATGGGGTCCCAGAGGGACAGAGTCTAGCTGCACAATAGCCTTGATGGAACTAGCCGGGTGCTGGATGGCTAGTTGAATGGGTATTGATGGCCACTGATGGTTTGGCCAAGGTAGATTAAATGGTTTCCCAGATTTACACAAAAGGTTGGAAATGGGTCCCTGATAGATGCCAGGAAGAATTGTTAATAATTTGAATATTTGATTGGTTATCTCGGTATCCTGAAGGATGGGGCAGGAAGGAAAGGTGATGAGACAAAGTATTTTTCACATAGGTATAGGAATCACAAAAAAAACGCTACATGTAGAGTTGG
>NW_015162513.1:166307-166439 GCF_001447785.1 Gekko japonicus | reverse complement strand
AAACAATATTCCTCAGTAGCTTCAGTCGAAAGACAAAGGATCCATAGGATCCTAGCCGGCCCAATCAAAGGGCCAGCTTCCCAGCCGGGAGACCAATGGTCGCCCGGTTACTGTAAATAGCCTATCGGGAGT
>NW_015162513.1:165981-166133 GCF_001447785.1 Gekko japonicus | reverse complement strand
AGTACTTTTCAGGACTACACAAGGACTGCACATATCCTGGCCCATTTAAAGGGACTGCACAAGAGAGCCGGAAAACAGCTGAACCAGGGGGGAGACTGCTCCTCACCAGCTCAGCTCGGCCTCTCTTGCGCAGTTCCATTTAAAGGGACTGG